>NC_057811.1:56963317-57125804 GCF_018294505.1 Triticum aestivum
CGGGGGCGACGGGGCGGCGGCGCGCGGCGGGCGGCGGCGGCGGCGGCGGGGTGGGAGGAGAAGGGCGAGGCGAGGACGAAGTGAGTAACGGGCGGGGGGTACCTGCCGTTAGGCAAGTGCCCTCTTTGCCGTCCGCCAGCCTTTGCCGTCCGCCTTTCTGCCTCTTTGCCGTCCGCTAGCGGACGGCAAAGAGGTGGGCCGTTAGGATTTTTTCAAACGAGCGGGGGGTGGGGCCACCACACTCTTTGCCGTCCGCCAGCGGACGGCAAAGATTATTTGCCGTCCGCTGGCAGACGGCAAAGACCAGGCAGATGGCAAAGAGTGTGTTTGCCGTCAGCCTTTTCTTTGCCGTCTGTTTATGTGTAGCTGATGGCAAAGAGCTTCTTTGCCGTCAGCTAGCAGACGGCAAAGATCTGGCAGATGGCAAATTAGCTGATTCCAGTAGTGCACATGCCAAAATGCAACCTCATTTGCCTAGTAATTATTTAATTATGATTTTCCAAAGTTTCTAACCAGAAAAAAGCTTTGTGAAGGAGGTGCAAGCTAGGCATATCCAAATGAGTTGCCATTTTGCATGATCCCTCATATCATCATATCACAGCCCTCCACCAAAGTAGAGCTCATGTAATGCCTCCAGGTGAGCTCATCTTAAATTCTTTGATTCTGTCCAAAATTTCAGTTTGTGAAGCAAGTATATTATCTTGCTCCATTATGGCTGTAAATTTTTCTAGGCCTTCTATTACCCATATAACTTACCTCCACCCATTTTGGGCATGGTTCATCAAGCCATTATTCCTCTAGAATTTTTGCAAGTTTCTGTCCACAGGAGATGTTTGTGAAGCAAGTACCAGTTTGGCTTAGCCAATTGGTATGAGACTTTTTGAGCTTCTTCATAGGACCAAATGACTCTGCCTTGCCCAATTTGAGCTGAATTTGACACTCCATGTGAGTGCAACGTCCTAATCTAGTTTCTGGACCAGTTTATGTGGTTGTTAAGCAACTACATTAAATCTTGATCCTAATCCTCTCCAAGATACCAGGGTGAAAGTCCTTCTTACCCTAAACTTACCAGACAACTCCATTGCTTCCAAACTCCTTCCCGTTGATCAGCAGTTCTCATCCAAGTTTACTGCAGTAAACTTCAGAGGTTAATTACCATTCAACCGGAGCTCTTTTCACCGAACTACCACCTCAGTTGTAACCTCCCCTGGAAGGACTTACCACTAGACAACAATTTCCAGCCCCTCTCCCCCGCTACATGCTAGTGCACGCGGTGACCGTGACAATGGCGTGCATGTGCACGCGCTCTATGTGGAGTGGCCGCGTCCAGTGACTGTTTGTGCTAGACCACCTCCTCCTCTCGTCGCCTTCTCGCGCGTGAGTGTGTCCAGTAGCTGGCCCGCGTCATCGCCGCTCCCCTGGACCCCTCTCCCCCTCCGTCCATTTCCTCACCGACCCCCACCGACGCTCGTCGCCGAGCGCCCACGGGCGCACTGTGGCCGACCGAGCTTTAATGGCGCTCGACTTCTTCCTCTGCTTCTCCTTTGGCCTCCTCCTCCCCGTGAGCTCTCCTCTGTGCCTCCCTCGTCGCCTGCCTCCGAGCCCATGCGCGCGCACACGCGTCCGCGGCGACGACAGCTCGGCACCTCGCCCCGCGCCTATAAATGTCCCTCCCCGAGCTCTTCGAGCAGAACACCAGCCTAACCCCACTCCAGCAAGCCTCCCCTCCCTCTTCCCCGAGCTCGAGAAGCTCTCCTGCCCTCCCTCTGTCGCCATGGCCACCGCCTCAGCCCTCCTAAATTGGAGCGTACCCGAGCCCCTCCCTCGCTCCTACCACCACCAGTAGACCGCCCCCACTCCGGCGACCATCCCCAGGTCCTTTCCCCCCTCGCCGGAGCAACTATGGCCTCGAGTCCCATCTCCTCCCGAAGCCCCTCCGCCTGAGTGCTTGCTGCTCTCAACACCGCCCTCCTCGAGGTCCGTTCTGTCCTGGAACGGGTCGGCCTCGTCGCCCTGAGCACGTGGCTAGGTAGAGCGCCGCCTACGGTGGCCGGAAGCGCTAGCACTCATCGCCGGAGCCGCGCCCCTGCTCTGCTCCGTCGGGCACGCGCGAGGAGGAAGAAGGAGCCATGCCAGGCAGTCCCCCTCCTTTTCCCGACCCCACCTGGCAGCCACTCAGGCTCGGCCCCGCCCCTGCATGCGTTGAACCGGGCGGCCAGCGTGGATAAGTGACGGGTCTGTTGGGAATCGTAGCATAATTTTAAAATTTTCCTACGCTCTCCAAGATCCATCTATGGAGTATACTAGCAACGAGGGGAAAGGAGTTCATCTACATACCCTTGTAGATCGCGAGCGGAAGCGTTCCAATGAACGTGGATGACGGAGTCGTACTCGCCGTGATTCAAATCACCGATGACCGAGTGCCGAACGGACGGCAGCTCCGCGTTCAACACACGTACGGTGCAGTGACGTCTCCTCCTTCTTGATCCAGCAAGGGGAAAGAGAGGTTGATGGAGATCCAGCAGCACGACGGCGTGGTGGTGGATGTAGCGGGTCTCGGCAGGGCTTCGCCGAGCTTCTGCGAGAGGTAGAGGTGTAGCAGGGGAGGAGGGAGGCGCCCAAGGCTGTGATATTGCTGCCCTCCCTCCCCCCTTTATATAGGCCCCCTGGGAGGGGGGGGCGCCGGCCACAACCCATCTAGAAGTGGGGGCGGCGGCCAAGGGGGGTGCCTTGCCCCCCAAGGCAAGTGGGGCGCCCCCCCACCCTAGGGTTTCCAACCCTAGGTGCAGGGGGGAGGCCCATGGGGGGCGCCCAGCCCACTAGGGGCTGGTTCCCTTCCCACTTCAGCCCACGGGGCCCTCCGGGATAGGTGGCCCCACCCGGTCGACCCCCGGGACCCTTCCGATGGTCCCGGTACAATACCGATAACCCCCGAAACTTTCCCGGTGGCCGAAACTTGACTTCCTATATATAATTCTTCACCTCCGGACCATTCCGGAACTCCTCCTGACGTCCGGGATCTCGTCCGGGACTCCGAACAACTTTCAGGTTTCCGCATACACATATCTCTACAACCCTAGCATCACCGAACCTTAAGTGTGTAGACCCTACGGGTTCGGGAGACATGCGGACATGACCGAGACGCCTCTCCGGTCAATAACCAACAGCGGGATCTGGATACCCATGTTGGCTCCCACATGTTCCACGATGATCTCATCGGATGAACCACGATGTTGAGGATTCAATCAATCCTGTATGCAATTCCCTTTGTCAATCGGTATGTTACTTGCCCGAGATTCGATCGTCGGTATCCCAATACCTTGTTCAATCTCGTTACCGGCAAGTCTCTTTACTCGTACCGCAATGCATGATCCCGTGACTAACGCCTTAGTCACATTGAGCTCATTATGATGATGCATTACCGAGTGGGCCCAGAGATACCTCTCCGTCACACGGAGTGACAAATCCCAGTCTCGATCCGTGCCAACCCAACAGACACTTTCGGAGATACCCGTAGTGCACCTTTATAGTCACCCAGTTACGTTGTGACGTTTGGCACACCCAAAGCACTCCTACGGTATCCGGGAGTTGCACGATCTCATGGGCTAAGGAAAGGATGCTTGACATTGGAAAAGCTCTAGCAAACGAAACTACATGATCTTTTATGCTATGCTTAGGATTGGGTCTTGTCCATCACATCATTCTCCTAATGATGTGATCCCGTTATCAATGACATCCAATGTCCATAGTCAGGAAACCATGACTATCTGTTGATTAACGAGCTAGTCAACTAGAGGCTTACTAGGGACACGTTGTGGTCTATGTATTCACACATGTATTACGATTTTCGGACAATACAATTATAGCATGAACAATAGACAATTAACATGAACAAAGAAATATAATAATAACCATTTATTATTGCCTCTAGGGCATATTTCCAACAGTCTCCCACTTGCACTAGAGTCAATAATCTAGTTACATTGTGATGAATCGAACACCCATTGCGTCCTGGTGTTGATCATGTTTTGCTCTAGGGAGAGGTTTAGTCAACGGATTTGCTACATTCAGGTCCGTATGTACTTTACAAATATCTATGTCTCCATTTTGAACACTTTCACGAATGGAGTTGAAGCGACGCTTGATATGCCTGGTCTTCCTGTGAAACCTGGGCTCCTTCGCAAGGGCAATAGCTCCAGTGTTGTCACAGAAGAGAGTCATCGGGCCCGACGCATTGGGAATCACCCCTATGTCGGTAATTAACTCCTTCATCCAGACTGCTTCCTGTGCTGCCTCCGATTCTGCCATGTACTCCGCTTCACATGTCGATCCCGCCACGACGCTTTGCTTGCAACTGCACCAGCTTACTGCTCCTCCATTCAAAATATACACGTATTCGGTTTGTGACTTCGAGTCATCCAGATCTGTGTGGAAGCTAGCGTCGACGTAACCCTTTACGACGAGCTCTTCGTCACCTCCATAAACGAGAAACATATCCTTAGTCCTTTTCAGGTACTTTAGGATATTCTTGACCGCTGTCCAGTGTTCCATGCCGGGATTACTTTGGTACCTTCCTACCAAACTTACGGCAAGGTTTACATCAGGTCTGGTACACAGCATGGCATACATAATAGACCCTATGGCCGAGGCATAGGGGATGACACTCATCTTCTCTATATCTTCGGCCGTGGTCGGGCATTGAGCCGTGCTCAATTGCACACCTTGCAATACAGGCAAGAACCCCTTCTTGGACTGATCCATATTGAACTTCTTCAATATCTTGTCAAGGTATGTACTCTGTGAAAGACCAATGAGGCGTCTTGATCTATCTCTATAGATCTTGATACCTAATATATAAGCAGCTTCTCCAAGGACTTCATTGAAAAACACTTATTCAAATAGGCCTTTATACTTTCCAAGAATTATATATCATTTCCCAACAATAGTATGTCATCCACATATAATAAGAGAAATGCTACAGAGCTCCCACTCACTTTCTTGTAAACACAGGCTTCTCCATAAGTCTGTGTAAACCCAAATGCTTTGATCATCTCATCAAAGCGAATGTTCCAACTCCGAGATGCTTGCACCAGCCAATACATTGAGCGCTGGAGCTTGCATACTTTGTTAGCATTCTTAGGATCGACAAAACCTTCCGGCTGCATCATATACAACTCTTCCTTAAGGAAGCCGTTAAGGAATGCCGTTTTGACGTCCATCTGCCATATCTCATAATCATAGTATGCGGCAATTGCTAACATGATTCGGACGGACTTCAGCTTCGCTACGGGTGAGAAAGTCTCATCGTAGTCAACCCCTTGAACTTGTCGATAACCCTCAGCGACAAGTCGAGCTTTGTAGATGGTCACATTACCATCCGCGTCCGTCTTCTTCTTAAAGATCCATTTGCTTTCTATGGCTCGCCGATCAACGGGCAAGTCAGTCAAAGTCCATACTTCGTTTTCATACATGGATCCTATCTCGGATTTCATGGCTTCTAGCCATTTGTCGGAATCCGGGCCCGCCATCGCTTCTTCATAGTTCGAAGGTTCACCGTTGTCTAACAACATGATTTCCAGGACAGGGTTGCCGTGCCACTCTGGTGCGGAACGTGTCCTTGTGGACCTACGAAGTTCAGTAGTAACTTGATCCGAAGCTTCATGATCATCATCATTAACTTCCTCCCCAGTCGGTGTAGGCACCACAGGAACATTTTCCCGCGCTGCACTACTTTCCGGTTCGGAAGGGGTGACTATCACCTCATCAAGTTCCACTTTCCTCCCACTCAATTCTTTCGAGAGAAACTCCTTCTCCGGAAAGGACCCGTTCTTGGCAACGAAGATCTTGCCTTCGGATCTCAGGTAGAAGGTATACCCAATAGTTTCCTTAGGGTATCCTATGAAGACGCATTTCTCCGACTTGGGTTCGAGCTTTTCAGGTTGAAGTTTCTTGACATAAGCATCGCATCCCCAAACTTTTAGAAACGACAGCTTAGGTTTCTTCCCAAACCATAATTCATACGGTGTCGTCTCAACGGATTTCGACGGAGCCCTATTTAAAGTGAATGCGGCAGTCTCTAAAGCATAGCCCCAAAATGAGAGCGGTAAATCGGTCAGAGACATCATAGATCGCACCATATCCAATAGAGTGCGATTATGACGTTGCTGCCCTCCCTCCCCCCCTTTATATAGGCCCCCTGGGAAGGGGGGGCGCCGGCCACAACCCATCTAGAGGGGGGGGGGGCGGCGGCCAAGGGGGGTGCCTTGCCCCCCAAGGCAAGTGGGCCCCCCCACCCTAGGGTTTCCAACCCTAGGCGCAGGGTGGAGGCCCATGGGAGGGCGCCCATCCCACTAGGGGCTGGTTCCCTTCCCACTTCAGCCCACGGGGCCCTCCGGGATAGGTGGCCCCACCCGGTGGACCCCCGGGACCCTTCCGGTGGTCCCGGTACAATACAGATAACCCCCGAAACTTTCCCGGTGGCCGAAACTTGACTTCCTATATATAATTCTTCACCTCCGGACCATTCCGAAACTCCTCGTGACGTCCGGGATCTCATCCGGGACTCCGAACAACTTTCGGGTTTCCGCATACACATATCTCTACAACCCTAGCATCACCGAACCTTAAGTGTGTAGACCCTACGGGTTCGGGAGACATGCAGACATGACCGAGACGCCTCTCCGGTCAATAACCAACAGCTGGATCTGGATACCCATGTTGGCTCCCACATGTTCCACGATGATCTCATCGGATGAACCACGATGTCGAGGATTCAATCAATCCCGTATGCAATTCCCTTTGTCAATCGGTATGTTACGTGCCCGAGATTCGATCGTCGGTATCCCAATACCTTGTTTAATCTCATTACCGGCAAGTCTTTTTACTCGTACCGCAATGCATGATCCCGTGACTAACACCTTAGTCACATTGAGCTCATTATGATGATGCATTACCGAGTGGGCCCAGAGATACCTCTCCGTCACACGGAGTGACAAATCCCAGTCTCGATCCGTGCCAACCCAACAGACACTTTCGGAGATACCCGTAGTGCACCTTTATAGTCACCCAGTTACGTTGTGACGTTTGGCACACCCAAAGCACTCCTACGGTATCCGGGAGTTGCACGATCTCATGGTCTAAGGAAAAGATACTTGACACTGGAAAAGCTCTAGCAAACAAAACTACACGATCTTTTATGCTATGCTTAGGATTGGGTCTTGTCCATCACATCATTCTCCTAATGATGTGATCCCGTTATCAATGACATCCAATGTCCATAGTCATGAAACCATGACTATCTGTTGATTAACGAGCTAGTCAACTAGAGGCTTACTAGGGACACGTTGTGGTCTATGTATTCACACATGTATTACGATTTCCGGACAATACAATTATAGCATGAACAATAGACAATTACCATGAACAAAGAAATATAATAATAACCATTTATAATTGCCTCTAGGGCATATTTCCAACAGGGTCCTACCACACGGGACCTGCACGTCAGTGACCCACGCCCGGTCCCGCCACTGTCCACGTGGTTAAGTGGAAGCGTACTTCAGAAAGTACGTTTTTGGGCGATGTAAGCGTATTTCCTTCCTTCTTCGGCTGCAAATGCGTTTTCTCTGCTCTGAAGGCATATTCCTCTAAATGCACTTTCTCTTTTTCAGCTCAGGGGCCTGCTTGTAGAGTTTATTTTACAGATTGGTCCCTAGATTTCAAAGGCTTATATCTTTTTGCTCGAGACTCGGATTGAGGTGAATCCAAAGCTCACTTCTTCGTTTCATCGAGATTGTTCAGTTGGTTTAACTTTCACTATGGTTTGACACTGTGAAAATGCCCTTTTTGCCCTTGCACGTAAACAGCCCCTCCGAGAGAGAACTGTTTCCAGCAAATCTTTTCGCGGCTTCACCGCACTTCTTCCCGGTGCCTTCTTCACCCCCAGGCAAGCCACAATACCCACTTGCTGGATAGTCATGCAGTAGCCATGGTTTTCAACTTGAATATTTATTAAATGATTGCTTGTTTAAAATATGGTTATCGTTGTTTCGGTAATGCTTCTTGGTTAGTGCTTACTTGCTTGCTATGTTGTTATGCACCTGGTTATCATGCCCTGCTAGTTGCTAATATTACTTTCATATTGCCATGCTTGATAGTAGTACATGTTGGGTTGGTCATATTGCCATGCTTGATAGTAGCACATATTTAGTTCAATTTTTAAACCCTGGTACTGACCAGAAAATGGGCAGCAATTCTAAAAATGGAAAATGGGCTGCAATAAATTCTATATGAATTAGAAATGAGTAAAAATTATAAAAATAATAGCAAATGGGTTGTACACGCCACAGATTTTGAGGCTGACTTGTTTACGCAAGGCTTTGTCAGTTAACACACAATTCTACGAGCAGTGACTGTTTCTTCAATCTCTGATCTTCCTGCTCCAGCCGCCTAAAATAGCGCCGGCGGGACAGCCTGCTCCCACCTCTTGTGGCCAACTGTGATGCCGCGCAGGCTTCACTGGCCCACCCTACTCCCTCCAGTGGCCTGGCCGCATGCAATCAACTGCCTCCATATTACGTGAAAAAATTATTCCTCCCACGGACATCTGGGGTGCACCGGTTGGGAGGCTGACCTATGGGCCTACTAAGTTGACGCGTATGCAGGGCTTATCAACTTAGTCAACAAACAATTCTAGCAGCAGTGACCATTGGATTTGAATCGAACGGTCCTGCTGCTTCTTCAATCGTTGCTCTTCTTGCACCAGCCGCCCAAACCAGCGCCGGCGAGACCGCCTGCTCCTGCCTACCGTGGTCGGCTGTACTTCCGCGGAAGCCTCACCGCCCCTACTACTCCCATTGCTGGCCAGGCCCTGCGGTGACGGCAGCCTCACACCGCAGCCGAACCCGTGAACCCTCGTACTCCTCTCCGCGTGGGCATCCACTGCCGCGTCTTCCCCGGCTCCGCGTCGTCCCCTTCCTAGGCCTCGCCGTCGTCCACCGCCCTGGTGCTCTCGGCACGGCGTGGTCAACATGGTCAAGGAACGACTTCCATCGGAAGAGTACTGTACGTGGAGAGGCTGACAGCTGGGTCCACGGCCGCAGCAAGGAAGTGCCTCCTTATTACGTGGAAAATAATGATTCCTCCACCTGACATCAGGTACCCACCGGACGGGCCACCGTATTTTGCGAAAAAACGTTTCCCCCCTGACTACTAGGAACCACCAGCTACATCTTCGCGTGGAAGGAAGTTCGTCCATATTACGGCCAAAAAAATTGATTCACCCCCTGACTACTGGGACCCACCAGCTACATCTTCGCACGCACGGAAGTGCCTAACAGTCGGGACCCACCTGCTCAAAGCGTATGTAGCGTTGTCATTCTAGTCGCGAACGTGTACGTACATACTGGCCAATCAGTCTGTATGCAGGCTGCAGCGATGAACCGTGGTCGTGCAAGGAAAGGCACATGTCGTAGCAGAGGTGCGCATGTAGCATGTACACGTACGTACAGCGGCCGGGGTGCAAGAACGTAATTACGGCCATATACGTACATACGGGTGGGGTCTCGAACGCCAAGTCGCGCATACGTACGGCCAGGGCTTGTGTACATGGCTGGGTCGGAACGGAGAAACTGCGTCGTCGTCGTGTTCATGGGGAGCCAACCGACTGGCTCGGAACGGAATGTGTCGTCGTGTTCATCGGGAGCCAACCGGCTTGGACGGAACAGCCGATGGAAACAAGGCCTGGCGTACCGCAGAACGGAGGAAACAACCTTGTGTTCGACCGGCCACGGTCGAAACGGGATCCTGTTCATCGGGAGGGGTCTGGCGTACCGCAAAACAGAGGAAACAGACTCCTGTTGGACCTCCTATGGTCGAAACGGGGTCCTGTTGACTGGGAGGGGTGTGGCGTACCGCAAAACGGAGTAAACAGACTTGTGTTGGAGTGCTACGGTCGAAACGGGGGTCCTATTCATCGGGAGGGGTGTGGCGTACCGCAAAATGGGACTCCACGGGATACTGTTCATCTCCACCGCGACCTCCTCCATCCTCCACGGGCTACTGTTCATCCACCGTCAACCTCCTCCAGCCTCCACCTGCGACTGTTCATCCACGGGCTCCTGTTCATCCAACTTCCACTGGCTACTGTTCAACCAGCCCTCTCCATGGGGTCCTGTTCAACCGCCCCTCCATGGGCTACTGTTCATCCAGCCCTCCACCGGCTACTGTTCAACCAGCCCTCCACAGGGTCTTGTTCATCCAGCTCTCCACAGGGTCCTGTTCATCCACCGGCTCGATCGATCGGGGTACTGTTCATCCAGCGGCAACGGCCTCTACTACCACAGGGTCCTATTCATTCAACCCCCCACCGGGAACTGGTAATCCAAAACCCCTCAACAACGCTCACTGTTCACCCAGGGAAGGAGGCAGTAGTGTTCGATTGGCTTCAGTTAGCAGCAGTAGCAAAGGAATCACTAGGGTTCAGTTAACAGCATGGGATCGATCGATCGCTCGGGTTCAGTAATGCGTAGCTTGCGGTGCAATCGCTCGGGTTCAGTTAGAGCCCAACGCCTCACACACACGCACGTACGTACGAGAGAAACGCGCATCGCTCGGGCCCCGACCAGCCACCGTAACCGGGAACTCTCCGATATTTTCCTCGCCCTTGCTTCTACCATGGTTTTTTCCGTCATGGATGGCCCAAAGAATGTCATGCAGCTCCATCTCCGGCCCGCCCAGGACGAAAAACCTATTTTCTGTTATGATTTGTTGTCATAGAAGTAGGACCCCACCACATCTATGATGATATCGGGTTTTGTCACAATTATTGTCATAGAAGTGTCATAAGTATGACAGAAAAAAATTCGTTCAGCCAAAATGTCATGGATGTGTCTTTTTTTTGTTGTGTAAGTGTGTGAACACGATTTAGTAAAGGTAGCAATGAGAGGCCATGTAGGAGTACATGGTGGGTTGTCTCATTGGGTCCATCCTCGGGAACTGAGTTCTCTGTTTTTGATCCAAGATAGTTAGTACCACACATTAGGCCCTGAAATATGACCCCGCTCGGCTTACTAATCGCCTTGATCCCTGTCCAGGAGTTGCAACTAGTTTCTGGTGTTTATAGGACATGTGTTGGAGGCCATGCGTAGCGCGGACCTTGGGGGTGGGCTATGATGCGGTAGAGACATTGTGGCATGGTCTACCTGTTGGAGAACGTAGTAATTTCAAAAAAATTCCTACGCACACGCAAGATCATGGTGATGCATAGCAACGAGAGGGGAGAGTGTTGTCCACGTACCCTCATAGACCGACAGCGGAAGCGTTATCACAACGCGGTTGATGTAGTCGTACGTCTTCACAATCCAACCGATCAAGTACCGAACGTACGGCACCTCCGAGTTCTACACACGTTCAGCTCGATGACGTCCCTCGAACTCCGATACTGCCGAGTGTTGAGGGAGAGTTCGTCAGCATGATGGCGTGGTGACGATGATGATGTTCTACCGACGCAGGGCTTCGCCTAAGCTCCGCAACGATATTATCGAGGTGTAATTTGGTGGAGTGGGGCACCGCACACGGCTAAGAGATCAATAGATCAATTGTTGTGTCTCTGGGGTGCCCCCCTGCCCCCGTATATAAAGGAGCAAGGGGGAGGTAGCCGGCCAAGGGGAGAGGCGCGCCAAAGGGGGGAGTCCTACTCCCACTGGGAGTAGGACTCCTCCTTTCCTTGTGGGAGTAGGAGAAGGGAAGGGGGAAGGAGAAAGAAGGAAGGGTGCGCCCCCCTCCCTAGTCCAATTCGGACTAGCCCATGGGGAGGGGTGCGGCCACCCTTTGGGGTCTTTCTCTCCTTTCCCGTATGGCCCATTAAGGCCCAATACGAATTCCCGTTACTCTCCGGTACTCCGAAAAATACCCGAATCACTCGGAACCTTTCCGAAGTCCGAATATAGTCGTCCAATATATCGATCTTTACGTCTCGGCCATTTCGAGACTCCTCGTCATGTCCCCGATCTCATCCGGGACTCCGAACTCCTTCGGTATATCAAAACTCAATAAAACTATCATCGTAATGTTAAGCGTGCGGATCCTACGGGTTCGAGAACTATGTGGACATGACCGAGACACCTCTCCGGTCAATAACCAATAGCGGGACCTGGATGCCCATATTGGCTCCCACATATTCTACGAAGATCTTTATCGGTCAGACCGCATAACAACATACGTTGTTCCCTTTGTCATCGGTATGTTACTTGCCCGAGATTCGATCGTCGGTATCTCGATACCTAGTTCAATCTCGTTACCGGCAAGTCTCTTTACTCGTTCCGTAATACATCATCCCGTAACTAACTCATTAGTCACAATGCTTGCAAGGCTTATAGTGATGTGCATTACCGATTGGGCCCAGAGATACCTCTCCGACAATCGGAGTGACAAATCCTAATCTCGAAATACGCCAACCCAACAAGTACCTTTGGAGACACCTGTAGAGCACCTTTATAATCACCCGTTTACGTTGTGACGTTTGGTAGCACACAAAGTGTTCCTCCGGTAAACAGGAGTTGCATAATCTCATAGTCAGAGGAACATGTATAAGTCATGAAGAAAGCAATAGCAACATACTAAACGATCGGGTGCTAAGATAATGGAATGGTTCAAGTCAATCACGTCATTCTCCTAATGAGGTGATCCCGTTAATCAAATGACAACTCATGTCTATGGCTAGGAAACATAACCATCTTTGATTAACGAGCTACTCAAGTAGAGGCATACTAGTGACACTCTGTTTGTCTATGTATTCACACATGTATTATGTTTCCGGTTAATACAATTCTAGCATGAATAATAAACATTTATCATGATATAAGGAAATATATAATACTTTATTATTGCCTCTAGGGCATATTTCCTTCAGTCTCCCACTTGCACTAGAGTCAATAATCTAGTTCACATCGCCATGTGATTTAACATCAATAATTCACATCACCATGTGATTAACACCCATAGTTCACATCTCTATGTGACAAACACTCAAAGGGTTTACTAGAGTCAATAATCTAGTTCACATTGCTATGTTATTAACACCAATAGAGTACTAAGGTGTGATCATGTTTTGATTGTGAGATAATTTTAGTCAACGGGTGTGTCACATTCAGATCCGTAAGTATTTTGCAAATATCTATGTCTACAATGCTCTGCACGGAGCTACTCTAGCTAATTGCTCCCACTTTCAATATGTATCTAGACCGAGACTTAGAGTCATCTAGATTTAGTGTCAAAACTTGCATCGACATAACCCTTTACGATGAACCTTTTGTCACTTCCATAATCGAGAAACATATCCTTATTCCAATAAGGATAATTTTGACCGCTGTCCAGTGATCTACTCCTAGATCACTATTGTACTCCCTTGCCAAAATCAGTGTAGGGTATACAATAGATCTGGTACACAGCATGGCATACTTTATAGAACCTATGGCCGAGGCATAGGGAATGACTTTCATTCTCTTTCTATCTTCTGCCGTGGTCGGGCTTTGAGTCTTACTCAATTTCATACCTTGTAACACAGGCAAGAACTCTTTCTTTGACTGTTCTATTTTGAACTACTTCAAAATCTTGTTAAGGTATGTACTCATTGAAAAACTTATCAAGCGTCTTCATCTATCTCTATAGATCTTGATGCTCAATATGTAAGCAGCTTCACCGAGGTCTTTCTTTGAAAAACTCCTTTCAAACCCTCCTTTATGCTTTGCAGAATAATTCTACATTATTTCCGATCAACAATATGTCATTCACATATACTTATCAGAAATGTTGTAGTGCTCCCACTCACTTTCTTGTAAATACAGGCTTCACCGCAAGTCTGTATAAAACTATATCCTTTGATCAACTTATAAATGCGTATATTCCAACTCCGAGATGCTTGCACCAGTCCATAGATGGATCGCTGGAGCTTGCATATTTTGTTAGCACTTTTAGGATTGACAAAACCTCCTGGTTGCATCATATACAACTCTTCTTTAATAAATCCATTAACGAATGTAGTTTTGTTTATCCATTTGCCAGATTTCATAAAATGCAGCAATTGCTAACATGATTCAGACAGACTTTAAGCATAGATACGAGTGAGAAACTCTCTCATCGTAGTCAACATCTTGAACTTGTCGAAAACCTTTTGCGACAAATCTAGCTTTGTAGATAGTAACACTACTATCTGCGTCTGTCTTCCTCTTGAAGATCCATTTAATCTCAATGGCTCGCCGATCATCGGGCAAGTCAACCAAAGTCCATACTTTGTTCTTCATACATGGATCTCATCTTAGATTTTATGGCCTCAAGCCATTTCCCGGAATCTGGGCTCATCATCGCTTCCTCATAGTTCGTAGGTTCGTCATGGTCTAGTAACATAACCTTCAAAACAGGATTACTGTACCAGTCTGGTGCGGATCTTACTCTGGTTTACCTACGAGGTTTGGTAGTAACTTGATCTGAAGTTACATGATCATCATCATTAACTTCCTCACTAATTGGTGTAGGAGTCACAGGAACAGATTTATGTGATGAATTACTTTCCAATAAGGGAGCAGGTACAGTTACCTCATCAAGTTCTACTTTCCTCCCACTCACTTCTTTCGAGAGAAACTCCTTCTCTAGAAAGGATCCATTTTTAGCAACGAATGTCTTGCCTTCGGATCTGTGATAGAAGGTGTACCCAACTGTCTCCTTTGGGTATCCTATGAAGACACATTTCTCCGATTTGGGTTTGAGCTTATCAGGATAAAACTTTTTCACATAAGCATCGCAACCCCAAACTTTAAGAAACGACAACTTTGGTTTCTTGCCAAACCACAGTTCATAAGATGTCGTCTCAACGGATTTAGATGGTACCCTATTTAACGTGAATGCAGCTGTCTCTAATGCATAACCCCAAAACGATAGTGGTAGATCGGTAAGAGACATCATATATCGCACCATATCTAATAAAGTACGGTTATGATGTTCGGACACACCATTACACTGTGGTGTTCCAAGTGGCGTGAGTAGTGAAACTATTTCACATTGTTTTTACTGAAGGCCAAACTCGTAACTCAAATACTCTTCTCCACGATCAGATCGTAGAAACTTTATTTTCTTGTTATGATGATTTTCCACTTCTCTCTGAAATTATATGAACTTTTCAAATGTTTCAGACTTCTGTTTCATTAAGTAGATATACCCATATCTGCTCAAATCATCTATGAAGGTCAGAAATTAATGATACCCGCTACCAGCCTCAACACTCATCGGATCGCATACATCAGTATGTATGATTTCCAACAAATCTGTTGCTCTCTCCATAGTTCCGGAGAACGGTGTTTTAGTCATCTTGCCCATGAGGCACGGTTCGCAAGCATCAAGTAATTCATAATCAAGTGATTCCAAAATCCCATCAGCATGGAGTTTCTTCATACGCTTTACGCCAATATGACCTAAACGGTAGTGCCACAAATAAGTTGCACTATCATTATTAACTTTGCATCTTTTGGCTTCAATATTATGAATATGTGTATCACTACGATCGAGATCCAACAAACCATTTTCGTTGGTGTGTATGACCATAGAAGGTTTTTATTCATGTAAACAGAACAACAATTGTTCTCTAACTTAAATGAATAACCGTATTGCAATAAACTTGATCAAATCATATTCATGCTCAACGCAAACACCAAATAACACTTATTTAGTTTCAACACTAATCCCGAAAGTATAGGGAGTGTGCGATGATGATCATATCAATGTTGAAACTACTTCCAACACACATCGGCACCTCTCCTTTTACTAGTCTCTGTTTATTATGCAACTCTCGTTTCGAGTTACTACTCTTAGCAACTGAACCAGTATCAAAATACCGAAGGGTTGCTATAAACACTAGTAAAGTACACATCAATAACATGTATATCCAATATACCTTTGTTCACTTTGCCATCCTTCTTATCCACCAAATAGTTGGGGTAGTTCCGCTTCCAGTGACTAGTCCCTTTGCAGTAGAAGCACTTAGTCTCAGGCTTAGGACCACACTTAGGCTTCTTCACTTGAGAAGCAACTTGCTTGCCGTTCTTCTTGAAGTTCCCCTTCTTCCCTTTGCCCTTTCCTATAACTAGTGGCCTCGTTAACCATCAACACTTGATGTTTTTCTTGATTTCTACCTTCGTCGATTTCAGCATCACGAAGAGCTCGGGAATTACTTTCGTCATCCCTTGCATACTATAGTTCATCACGAAGTTATACTAACTTTGGTGATGGTGACTAGAGAATTCTGTCAATCACTATTTTATCTGGAAGATTAACTCCCACTTGATTCAAGCGATTGTAGTACCCAGACAATCTGAGCACATGCTCACTAGTTGAGCGATTCTCCTCCATCTTTTAGCTATAGAACTTGTTGGAGACTTCATATCTCTCAACTCGGGTATTTGCTTGAAATATTAACTTCAACTCCTGGAACATCTTATATGGTCCATGACGTTCAAAACGTCTTTGAAGTCCCGATTCTAAGCCGTTAAGCATGGTGCACTAAACTATCAAGTAGTCATCATATTGAGCTAGCCAAACGTTCATAATGTCTGCATCTGCTCATGCAATAGGTCTGTCACCTAGCGGTGCATCAAGGACATAATCCTTCTGTGCAGCAATGAGGATAATCCTCAGATCACGGATCCAATCCGCATCTTTGCTACTAACATCTTTCAACATAATTTTTCTCTAGGAACATATCAAAAATAAACACAGGGAAGCAACAACGCGAGCTATTGATCTACAACATAATTTGCAAAAATACTATCAGGACTAAGTTCATGATAAATTTAAGTTCAATTAATCATATTACTTAAGAACTCCCACTTAGATAGACATCCCTCTAATCATCTAAGTGATTACGTGATCCAAAGCAACTAAACCATGTCCGATTAACACGTGAGATGGAGTAGTCTCAATGGTGAACATCACTATGTTGATCATATCTACTATATGATTCACGCTCGACCTTTCGGTCTCTGTGTTCCAAGGCCATATCTGTATATATGCTAGGCTCGTCAAGTTTAACCTGAGTATACCGCATGTGCAACTATTTTGCACCCGTTGTATTTGAACGTAGAGCCTATCAGACCTGATTAACACGTGGTGTCTCAGCACGAAGAACTTTCGCAACGGTGCATACTCAGGGAGAACACTTTTGTCTTGAAATTTTAGTGAGAGATCATCTTATAATGCTACCGTCAATCAAAGCAAGATAAGATGCATAAAGGATTAACATCACATGCAATCAATATAAGTGATATGATATGGCCATCATCATCTTGTGCTTGTGATCTCCATCTCCGAAGCACCGTGCTCGTGATCTCCATCTCCGAAGCACCGTCATGATCACCATCGTCACCGGCGCGACACCTTGATCTCCATCGTAGTATCATTGTCGTCTCGCCAACTTATTGCTTTTACGACTATCGCTACCGCTTAGTGATAAAGTAAAACTATTACATGGAGATTGCATCTCATACAATAAAGTGACAACCATATGGCTCCTGCCAGTTGCCGATAACTCGGTTACAAAACATGATCATCTCATACAACAAATTATATCACATCATGTCTTGACCATATCACATCACAACATGCCCTGCAAAAACAAGTTAGACGTCCTCTACTTTGTTGTTGCAAGTTTTACGTGGCTGCTACGGGCTTAGCAAGAACCGTTCTTACCTACGCATCAAAACCACAACGATAGTTTGTCAAGTTGGTGCTGTTGTAACCTTCGCAAGCACCGGGCGTAGCCACACTCGGTTCAACTAAAGTGAGAGAGACAGACACCCGCCAGTCACCTTTAAGCAACGAGTGCTCCGAACGGTGAAACCAGTCTCGCGTAAGCGTACACATAATGTCGGTCCGGGCCGCTTCATCTCACAATACCGATGAACCAAAGTATGACATGCTGGTAAGCAGTATGACTTATATCGCCCACAACTCACTTGTGTTCTACTCGTGCATAGCATCAACGCATAAAACCAGGCTCTGATACCACTGTTGGAGAACGTAGTAATTTCAAAAAAATTCCTACGCACACGCAAGATCATGGTGATGCATAGCAACGAGAGGGGAGAGTGTTGTCCATGTACCCTCGTAGACCGACAGCGGAAGCGTTATCACAACGCGGTTGATGTAGTCGTACGTCTTCACGATCCGACCGATCAAGTACCGAACGTACGGCACCTCCGAGTTCTACACACGTTCAGCTCGATGACGTCCCTCGAACTCCGATCCAGCCGAGTGTTGAGGGAGAGTTTCGTCAGCACGATGGCGTGGTGACGATAATGATGTTCTACCGACGCCGGGCTTCGCCTAAGCTCCGCAACGATATTATCGAGGTGTAATTTGGTGGAGGGGCACCGCACACGGCTAAGAGATCAATAGATCAATTGTTGTGTCTCTGGGGTGCCCCCCTGCCCCCGTATATAAAGGAGCAAGGGGGAGGCAGCCGGCCAAGGGGAGAGGCGCGCCAAAGGGGGGAGTCCTACTCCCACCGGGAGTAGGACTCCTCCTTTCCTTGTGGGAGTAGGAGAAGGGAAGGGGGAAGGAGAAAGAAGGAAGGGTGCGCCCCCCTCCCTAGTCCAATTCGGACTAGCCCATGGGGAGGGGTGCGGCCACCCTTTGGGGTCTTTCTCTCCTTTCTCGTATGGCCCATTAAGGCCCAATACGAATTCCCGTTACTCTCCGGTACTCCGAAAAATACCCGAATCACTCGGAACCTTTCCGAAGTCCGAATATAGTCGTCCAATATATCGATCTTTACGTCTCGGCCATTTTGAGACTCCTCGTCATGTCCCCGATCTCATCCGGGACTCCGAACTCCTTCGGTACATCAAAACTCAGTAAAACTGTCATCGTAACGTTAAGCGTGCGGACCCTACGGGTTCAAGAACTATGTAGACATGACCGAGACACCTCTCCGGTCAATAACCAATAGCGGGACCTGGATGCCCATATTGGCTCCCACATATTCTACGAAGATCTTTATCGGTCAGACCGCATAACAACATACGTTGTTCCCTTTGTCATCGGTATGTTACTTGCCCGAGATTCGATCGTTGGTATCTCGATACCTAGTTCAATCTCGTTACCGGCAAGTCTCTTTACTCGTTCCGTAATACATCATCCCGTAACTAACTCATTAGTCACAATGCTTGCAAGGCTTATAGTGATGTGCATTACCGATTGGGCCCAGAGATACCTCTCCGACAATCGGAGTGACAAATCCTAATCTCGAAATACGCCAACCCAACAAGTACCTTTGGAGACACCTGTAGAGCACCTTTATAATCACCCATTTACGTTGTGACATTTGGTAGCACACAAAGTGTTCCTCCGGTAAACGGGAGTTGCATAATCTCATAGTTAGAGGAACATGTATAAGTCATGAAGAAAGCAATAGCAACATACTAAACGATCGGGTGAAGAAAGCAATAGCTAACGGAATGGGTCAAGTCAATCACGTCATTCTCCTAATGAGGTGATCCCGTTAATCAAATGACAACTCATGTCTATGGCTAGGAAATATAACCATCTTTGATTAACGAGCTAGTCAAGTAGAGGCATACTAGTGACACTCTGTTTGTCTATGTATTCACACATGTATTATGTTTCCGGTTAATACAATTCTAGCATGAATAATAAGCATTTATCATGATATAAGGAAATATATAATACTTTATTATTGCCTCTAGGGCATATTTCCTTCACTACCAAGTGGCACCCGAGCGGTGGGCTTGGTAACCCTGCACACATCGTTCGGGGCCGTGAGTGAAACCTCGGTCGGACTTCCTTTGCGGATACAACCTGAAATAGGCGATAAACCTGGACTAGAGTCTTGTGTGGTTACTCAGGTCATGGTCTACACCCACGCTGGCTTTCGCTTGAAGTCTAATGAGCACATGACGTGTGCAGGGGCTAAGTGGTGGAAACATGTGTGAAGAAATACACCCCTGCAGGGTAAATGATCTATTCGAATAGCCATTTCCATGGATATGGACTACTTGGAAGCTTACATTGTTCATAGGCAATTTGAAATGGATACTCTAAAATGCACAAGATAAGTGTGAGTGCTATGGATGGCCTTCTCATAGGGAGACGAGAGAAGATCCATAGTGGTGTATTGATATGGTGAATATGTGGACTCGTGTGCGCTTTCTCACCTCAAAGAAGTTACTCGTAGTCGTAGTACAGGTTAGCCACTGAGTCAAAGCTGGCTTGCTGGAGTTTAACTTGACAACCCCATTGTTGATACTGATGCATAAGTAGATTAGTTCTGATGCAAGTCTTGCTAAGTACAATTGTACTCATGTTTGCTTAATTTATGTTTTTGCAGAGGAGACTTCAGTCTCTCTTGTAATTCCATGTGAAGTTCGACGTTGAACGATTAGCTTGGGAATCCCAGATAGAGGTCTGGTTCCTATGGACGGTCTTGTAGATAGACAAGTTTCCTAACCTTCTTTCTTTTCAGCTGTCTGGACCCAAACAGGTTTATGCTTCGGCTTGTTGCTTGTATGACTTCGTATGCTGGGTCATGAGACCCATGGTTGTAATATCATGTTATGTATGGCTCTTTGGAGCTTCTTAAATAAATACTTTGAGTCATAGAGTTATGTTGTGATGCCATGTTGTATTTACACATATCGTGCATATTGTGTGTATGTTTTTGAAATGCATTGGTATGTGTGGGATTCGACAACTAGTTGTCTGCCTTGGGAGCCTTCCCTACAGGGAAATGCCACCTAGTGCTTCCACTGATCCATGGTAGCTTGCTACTGCTCCGGAACACATGGATTGACCAGCATGTATCCATATTTGCTCTTGTGTTTGTCCCTTAGGGAAAATGTCTCCTTACGTTTTACTGGAGTCCTTGTAGCTTGCTACGACTCAGTTGCACACGGTTATGACTGATAACCCACAAGTATAGGGGATCGCAACAGTTTTCAAGGGTAGTATTCAACCCAAATTTATTGGTTTGACACAAGGGGAGCCAAAGAATATTCTCGAGTATTAGCAGCTGAGTTGTCAATTCAACCACACCTGAAAGACTTAATATCTGCAGCAAAGTTTTTAGTAGCAAACTAGTATGGAAGTAACGATAACAGTGGCAAAAGTAACAGTAGCAGTTTTGTAGCAATTGTAATAGTGGCAATGGCAAAGTAACATAGCAAAGATCAATATGTGAAAAGCTCGTAGGCAGTGGATCAATGATGGATAATTATGTCGGATGGCATTCATCATGCAACCGTTATAACCTAGGGTGACACAGAACTAGCTCCAATTCATCATTATAATGTTGGCATGTATTCCGTATATAGTCATACGTGCTTATGAAAAAGAACTTGCATGACATCTTTTGTCCTACCCTCCCGTGGCAGTGGGATCCTAATGGAAACTAAGGGACACTAAGGCCTCCTTTTAATAGAGAACCAGAAAAAAGCATTAGCACTTAGTGAATACATGAACTCCTCAAACTACGGTAATCACCGGAAAGAATCCCAATTATTGTCACCTTGGGGTATGCGGATCATAACTCATAATAGGTGTCTACAACTTGCAAGATCGTATCAAGAACACAAATATATTCATGAAAACATAATAAGTGCAGATCTGAAATCATGGCACTCGGGCCCTAGTGACAAGCATTAAGCATAGAAAAGTCATAGCAACACCAATCTTAGAACATAGTGGATAGTAGGGATCAAACCCTAACAAAACTAACTCGATTACATGATAAATCTCATCCAACCCATCACCGTCCAGCAAGCCTATGATGGCATTACTCACGCACGGCGGTGAGCATCATGAAATTGGTGATGGAGGATGGTTGATGATGACGACGACGTCGATTTCCCCTCTCTGGAGCCCAAAGCCGACTCCAGATCTGTCCTCCCAAGGAAGAACAGGACGTGGCGGCGGCTCTGTATCGTGAAATGTGACGAGCTCTTCTCCTTGATTTTTTTCTCCCCGAATAGGGTTATATGGAGTTGGAGTTGAGGTAGAAGGGTCTCTAGGGGACCTACAAGCCAGGGGGGCGCGCCCCACCCTTGTGGTCAATGGGTGGACCCCCTCTGGTTGATTCTTTTGCCAATATTTTTTATATATACCAAAAATATTGTCCGTAAAATTTCATGTCAATATGAGCACTTCTATTTGTGCACAAAAATAACACCAAGGCAATTCTACTAAAAACAATGTCAGTCCGGGTTAGTTCCATTCAAATCATGCAAATTCGTGTCCAAAACAAGGGCAAAAGAGTTTGTAAAAGTAGATACGTTGGAGACGTATCAACTCCCCCAAGCTTAACCCATTGCTTGTCCTCAAGCAATTCAGTTGACAAACTGAAAGTGACAAAGAAAAACATTTACAAACTCTGTTTGATCTTGTTGGAAATATGTATAGCTAGCATTCAGGTTTTCAGCAAACATTATGAACTAACCATATTCACAATAACATTTAGGTCTCACATTTACTCATATCAATGGCATAATCAACTAGCGAGCAATAATAAAAAATCTCGGATGACAACACTTTTTCAAAACAATCATGATATGATATAACAAAATGGTATCTCGCTAGCCCTTTCTGAGACCCCGAAACATAAATGTAGAGCACCCCTAAAGATCAAGGACTGACTATACATTGTAATTCATGATAAAAGAGAGCCAGTCATAGTCATACTCAATATCAATTAATAACAAAGCAATAAAAATGACAGTGGTTCTCTCTAACTGGTGATTTTTATAAGAGGATGATGACTCGACAATTCAAGTAAATAGAGAGGCCCTTCGTAGAGGGAAGCAGGGATTTGCAGAGGTGCCAGATCTCGACCTTTAAAACAGAGATGAATATAATTTTGAGCGGTATGCTTTCATTGTCAACATAACAACCAAGAGATCTCGGTATCTTCCATGCTAGATACATTATAGGCTGTTCCCAAACATAATGGTAAAGTTTTTACTGCCCCTCCACCAACAATCACACTCTGTGGCTGGTCTGAAACAATGGGTACCGTCCATACCAACAACAGTTCTGGGGGAGTTTTGTTTGAACTTATATTTTAATTTGATTTAGAGCATGGAACTGGGCATCCGATTACCAGCCACTTTCTCGTGAATGACAAGTGAATCAACACTCATCGTGAGAATAACCCACCTAGCATGGAAGATAATGACAGCCCCCCAGTCGGTACACGAGCGATTCGGGCATACAAAACAGATTATTATTTAAAGGTTTAGAGCTTGGCACATGCAAATTTACTTGGAACGGCAGGTAAATACCGCATATAGGTAGGTATGGTGGACTCATATGGAACAACTTTGGGTTTATGGAAGTGGATGCACAAGCAATATTCTCACTTAGTACAAGTGAAGGCTAGCAAAAGATTGAGGAGCGACCAACTAGAGAGCGACAACGGTCCTAAACATGCATTGAGATTAACCAACATTGAGTGCAAGCATGAGTGGGATATAAATCACCATGAGCATAAATATCGTGGAGGCTATGTTCATTTTGATTCAACTACATGCATGAACATGTGCCAAGTCAAGCCACTTGAGTCATTCAAAGGAGGATACCATCCTGTCATACTACATCATAACCATTCTAATTTGCGTGTTGGCACTCAAGACAAACCATTATAAACTCCTAGCTAATTAAGCATCGCATGAGTAACTATAATCTCTATTTTTCATTGCAAACATGTTTCACTCATAATGGGCTGAATCAAGAACGATGAACTAATCATATTTACAAAAATAAAATAGGTCGAGTTCGTACCAGCTTTTCTCCATCTCAACACGTCATCATATATTGTCATTATTGCCTTTCACTTGCACGACCGAACGGTGTGAATAGTAATAAGCGTGCTCGTGCATTGGACTAAGCTAAAATCTGCAAACATTTATTCAAGGAGAAGACAAAGTAATATGGGATCTCTGTTAGATCAACAATAATGCATATGAGAGCCACTCAACATTTTCGTCGTGGTCTTCTACTCTCGACCCAAAGAAAGCAAAAGAACTTCAAAGAAACACACTGAAATATTTTTGGAGTTTTTGTTTTTCTGGAGAATGTAAAACAAGAACAAGAAAAACTATTTACACAGGAAAGCTGCCAACAAGCAAAAGAAGAACGACAAATCTTTTTGGTTTTTCTTTTAATAGTACTACTACATAAACATGGAAATAAAAACTAAAAAGAAGCTACAACTATTTTTTTTGGATTTTCTCAAAGTTTTTCAAACACACAAGAAGAAAGCGAGAAAAAGAAATAAACTAGCATGGATAATACAATGAAAAAGTATGAACACCGACAACTAAAATTAGTGTGTGAACATGAATGTAATGTTGGTGAGAAATACATACTCCCACAAGCTTAGGCTTTTGGCCTAAGTTGGTCTACGACCATGGCGACAAATAACGCTCTCCTCGGTACTCCGGAGGGTCCTAAGGGTTCCACTGGTTAGCGAGCTCCTATGGCTCCCACTAATAAACAGGTTCCTGATATGGATCACGTGATAGTGTTGGCTCAGGGACTGGGGATCGCGTTCGCTCCCAATACGCATAAATATCATCGGCCATAATAATGTACCTGCCTGAATGAATATCGAACAAAGAAGGTGCAGGCAAAGTAACAATCTGATAGGTACCCTGAGTGAACACTAAGTTATAGATGAGACGCTTGTCATCATCTTTGGAAATAAATTCATGTGCTACCATACTGTCATAGTCTAAATACTTATTGGGTAACACCATTTCTTCTTTTTCATCTAGAGTAATGGGAATCTCAAAATATTTAGCAAGGCGAGAGGCATAGATACCTCCAAAGATAGGATCCCTCAAATGGTTTAAACTCAACCTTCGAGCAATAATAGCGCCTAAACTAAAAATTCTATCATGATATAAAGGATGGCGCAAAATAGCAAGGTCAGGGGCATTAAAGCCTCCACTCTCCCAACGACATTCAAGCATCTCCCCACAAATAATTAGTAATAGTGCAAAAAAGGAAAATGTAAACTAGCCACTCTCGCTTCCGACACCCCTCTCTCTTCCCCTACGGTAACTTCATCAATAAAATCCTCCACATCTCTAGGACGTGGTTCACTGACGCTGCCCTCGTAAGGTAATTTGAAAACATTGCAAAAATCATAAAGAGTCATTTTCTTAGGCACATCATATAAGTGAAATTCTACCATAGGAGGATCTTCCCTATAACGAAAGTGAAACTTTTGCACGAAGGTATTAGTGAGTAGGAGGTATTGGTCACACTTATCGTGGAGGAAGTCGGTGATGCCTGCATTCTCTGCCAAATAGTAAAAATCCTCATAAATTCTGGCCGCCTCCAAGAATGCATCACTTGGCCATTCACATTGTCGAACCTCCGCGGTGCGGGGAAGATTGTACTTGGGCTTCTTCTTCTCCTCATTTTCATTTTCTTTAGAACCCCGGCTTGAAGAGCCTCTTAACAATCTCCTCATCATTTTCTTCCTCTGAAAAATTTCTGAAATTTTTAGTGACTCAAAATAAAAGTGCACAAAACTCAACAAAATTGATAGCCACTACTCCCACAAGTGCCTAGAGGCTATATCATGCATCAAAACTACTAGGGACCATATAAATTGGACATGAAAGCTCAAGAACAAGGTCACCACACCAGCAAAAATTTGCAATATATAAAGCACTAGAACAAAAACTAATTGGACCATTGGAGGAGTCACATACCGAAGAACAATCACCCAAAATAGTTTTGCAAATGGAGCTTTGCACAAGGAGATCGAAAATGGCAGCAAGATAAGCAAGAACATGGGTTTGAGCAACGAGATGATTTTTTTCTGGATGAAGACGAAGTGGATGGGTTGTGGAATAAGTGAGGGGGACCCACATGGGACCCACAAGCCATCAGGGCGTGCCCAGGGGGTGGGCGCGCCCCAGGTCTTGTGGCCCAGTAGTGTGTTCTCAGTGCCAAAAATTATCAAATATTCTATAAAAAACATACTAAATTTTCAGGGCATTTGGAGAATTTTATTTTCGAGACATTTTATCATTGCACGGATAATTCATAAAACAGACGGATAATGATATTTTTGCTTTATTTAATCTAAATAACAGAAAGTAAAAGGTGGGTACAAAAGGTTGTGCTTTCTAAATTCATCCATCTCATGCTCATCAAAAGGAATCCATTAACAAGGTTGATCACGTCTTATTAACAAACTTCTTTCGAATAACATGAAACCGAAGAATTTTCGAATAACACTAGGTTACCTCAACGGGGATATGCACGTTCCCAATAATAAGAATATCATATGTCTTTTTGACAGTAGGAAGAGGGATTCAAAACCTCCAATAGCAATAGTTGAAATTTTTCCAATAGAATTGATACTATGAACTTGAGGTTGTTTCTTCGGAATGTGTACCGTATGCTCATTACCATTAACATGAAAAGTAACAGTGCCTTTGTTGCAATCAATAACAGCCCCTACAGTATTCAAAAAGGGTCTACCAAGGATGATCAACATACTGTCGTCCTCGGGAATATCAAGAATAACAAAGTCCGTCAAGAGAGTAACGTTTGCAACCGCAACAGGCACATCCTCACAAATACCGATGGGTATAGCAGTTGATTTATCAGCCATTTGCAAAGAGATTTCAGTAGGTGTCAACTTATTCTAATAAAGCCTACGATATAAAGAGAAAGGCATAACACTAACACCGGCTCCAAGATCACATAAATCAGTTTTAACATAGTTTCTTTTAATGGAGCATGGTATAGTTGGTATTCTTGGATCACCTAATTTCTTTGGTATTCCACACTTAAAAGTATAATTAGCAAGCATGGTGCAAATTTCAGCTTCCGGTATCTTTTTATTAGTAACAATATCTTTCATATACTTAGTATAAGGGGACATTTTCGGAATATCAGTCAAACGCATACGCAAAAAGACAGGTCTAAGCATTTCAACAAAGCGCTCAAAATTCTCATCATCCTTTTTCTTGGATGGCTTAGGAGAAAAGGGCATGGGTTTCTGAACCCAAGGTTCTCTTTCTTTACCGTGCTTCCTAGCAACGAAGTCTCTCTTATCATAATGTTTATTCTTAGGTTGTGGGTGATCAAGATCAACAGCAAGTTCAATCTCCACATCATTATCATTACTAGGTTGAGCATCAACATGAACATCATCATTAACATTAACACTAGGTTCATGTTCATCACCAGATTGTGTCTCAGCATCAGAAATAGAAATATCATTTGGGTTCTCGGGTGTGTCTATAGTAGGTTCACTAGAAGCATGCAAAGTCCTATCAGTATTCTTCTTATTTTTATTACTAGGACTAGGTGCATCAGTATTAGTTCTCTGAGAATCCTACTCAACTCTCTTAGATTGGCCCTCAGGATAGAAAGGTTCCTGAGTCATTTTACCACCTCTAGTCATAACTCTAGCAGCATGATCATTGTTTTTATCGTTCATCTCATTAAGTAAATCATTTGTGCTTTAAGTACTTGTTCTACTTGAGTTTTTAGCATGGAAGCATGCTTACTAATAAGCTTAAGATCATTAACAGTTCTACACATATAATCACCCAAGCATTCAAGCATATAAGCATTACGTTTCAACTCTCTACTAACGTATGCATTGAAGTTTTCTTGTTTAACAATAAAGTTATCAAATTCATCCAAGCATTGACTAGCAGACTTATTATAAGGAATATCACCTTCATCAAATCTATAGAGAGAATTTACCTCCACTACCTATGTCGGGTTATCAAGACCATGTATTTCTTCAATAGGCGGTAAATTCTTAACATCTTCAGCTTTAATACATTTTTCTTTCATAGATTTCTTTGCCCCTTGCATATCTTCAGGACTGAGAAATAGAATACCTCTTTTCTTCGGAGTTGGCTTAGGAGGCTTTTCGGGAACAGTCCAATCATTATCATTACTCAATATATTATACAATAATAGTTCAGCTTGTTCGACAGTTCGTTCCTTGAAAACACAACCAGCACAACTATCTAGGTGGTCCCTAGAAGAATCGGTTATTCCATTATAAAAGATATCAAGTATTTCACTTTTCTTGAGAGGGCGATCAGGCAAACCATTAAGTAATTGGAGAAGCCTCCCCAAGCTTGCGAGAGACTCTCTTTTTCAATTTGCACAAAGTTAAATATTTCCTGTAAAGCGGCTTGTTTCTTATGAGCAAGAAAATATTTTTCAGAAAGTAATATATCATATCCTCAGGACTACGCACACAACCAGAAGCAAGAGAATTAAAACATATCTTAGCATCACCCTTTAATGATAAGGGAAATAACTTAAGAATATAGTAACAGTGAATTTTTCCTCATGAGCAAATAGGGTGGCTATATCATTCAATTTAGTAAGATTTGCCACAACAGTTTCAGTTTCATAACCATGGAAACGATCGGATTGAACCAAAGTAATTAACTCAGGATCGACAGAGAATTCATAATCCTTATCAGTAACAAAGATAGGTGAAGTAGCAAACTTAGGGTCATATTGCATTCTAGCATTCACAGATTTTCCTTTCAACTTAGCTAATAGTTTCTTCAGATCATCTCTATCATTGCAAGCAAACAAGTCTCTTGCAGTTTCTTCATGCATAATATAACCCTCTGGTACCTTAGGCAATTCATATAGGGGGAGAATCATAATCTTCAGTTTCAATAATATCATCAGTTTCATTAATTTCATTCTCTCTAACCCTAGCAAGTTGTTCACCAAGAAATTCACCTACTGGCACAATATTATCAAGCAAAGCAGTAGTATCATCATAAGCATCATGCATAGCAGAAGCAGCATCATCAATTACTTATGACATATCAAAGTTAGTAGAAGGTGGTGGTGTCGCAAGCTTACTCAAAACAGAAGGTGAATCAAGTGAAGAGCTAGATGGCAGTTCCTTACCTCCCCTTGTAGTTGAGGGATAGATTTTAGTTTTGGTATCTTTCAAATTCTTCATAATGATCAACAGATATAAATCCCAAGTGACTCAGAGAATAGAGCTATGATCCCCGACAACGGCGCCAGAAAAAGGTCTTGATAACCCACAAGTATAGGGGATCGCAGCAGTTTTTGAGGGTAGAGTATTCAACCCAAATTTATTGATTCAACACAAGGGGAGCCAAATAATATTCTCTAGTATTAGCAGCTGAGTTGTCAATTCAACCACACCTGAAAGACTTAATATCTATAGCAAAGTTTTTAGTAGCAAAGTAGTATCGAAGTAACACTAACGGTGGCAAAAGTAACAGTAGCAGTTTTGTAGCAATTGTAATAGTGGCAACGGCAAAGTAACATAGCAAAGATCAATATGTGAAAAGCTCGTAGGCAATGGATCAATGATGGATAATTATGTCGGATGGCATTCATCATGCAACAGTTATAACCTAATGTGACACAGAACTAGCTCCAATTCGTCAATATAATGTAGGCATGTATTTCGTATATAGTCATACGTGCTTATGGAAAAGAACTTGCATGACATCTTTTGTCCTACCCTCCCGTGGCAACGGGGTCCTAATGGAAACTAAGGGATATTAAGGCCATCTTTTAATAGAGAACCGGAACAAAGCATTAGAACTTAGTGAATACATGAAGTCCTCAAACTACGGTAATCACCGGAAAGAATCCCAATTATTGTGACCTTGGGGTATGCGGATCATAACTCGTAATAGGTGTATACAACTTGCAAGATTGGATCAAGAACACAAATATATTCATGAAAACATAATAGGTTTAGATCTAAAATCATGGCACTCAGGCCCTACTGACAAGCATTAAGCATAGCAATTAGCAACATCAATCTCAGAACATAGTGGATACTAGGGATCAAACTCTAACAAAACTAACTCGATTACATGATAAATCTCATCCAACCCATCACCGTCCAGCAAGCCTACGATGGAATTACTCGCACACGGCGGTGAGAATCATGAAATTGGTGATGGAGGATGGTTGATGATGATGAGAGCGTCGATTTCCCCTCTCCGGAGCCCAAAACAGACTCCAAATCTGTCCCCCCGAGGAAGGACAGGAGGTGGCGGTGGCTCCATATCCTAAAACGCGATGAACTCTTCTCCTTGATTTTTTCTCCCCGAATAGGGTTATATGGAGTTGGAGTTCAGGTCGGAGGGTCTCCAGGGGACCCACAAGCCAGGGGGCGCGCCCCAGGGGGGTGGGCATGCCCCCCACCCTTGTGGTCAATGGGTGGACCCCCTCTGGTTGATTCTTTCACCAATATTTTTTATATATTCCAAAAATATTCTCCGTAAATTTTTAGCTCAATCCGAGAACTTTTATTTGTACACAAAAATAATACCCAGGCAATTCTGCTAAAAACAGCGTCAGTCCGAGTTAGTTCCATTCAAATCATGCGAATTAGAGTCCAAAACAAGGGCGAAAGAGTTTGGAAAAGTAGATATGATGGAGACAAATCAATGACCGACACATGCATTGCTGGGTTACGTATGCACGTCCCTCTATGTTTGTGCTACCTTGTTTTATGACTAGTCTTGTCGGCCCGGGTTCTCTGTCATATGGATGCTAGCATCACAATCATATATGTGAGCCAAAAGACGCAATCGGTCCCGACCAAGGTAAAGGCTGCAGCTGTGGGTTATCGTGCGTGAGGTCGCAAAGTGATATGATGTTTCTTATGCTAGATCGATGTGACTTAGGATCGGGGTCCCGACAAAAACATAGGCCACCTGGAGGTGTTCCCTGCAAACAAAGGCGACATGTCCAAAGAGACAACCAATACATGTCCAAATATCATCATACACATGTCCGAGGAGAAGAGAAGGGGGAGCTGGACTTTTAGCTCAACGACTCGGCTGTAGAGGAAGTAGAGGAAGCTCTGACAACAATCACTAGAACGCATGCATATTCAACCGAGTGAAAATTTTAGATCATAAAATCTCATATAGCATTCTTTGATGACAAAGTCATAATGGCATAAAAATAATTAAAGTGTCCAATACATTTCTATATTTTACTAAAAATTTATATACCTAATATTTTACTAAAAATTTCTATTACTAAATTTGCTAACTAAAAATTTCTCATATAGCATTCCAATACATTTCCATATTGAAAATTTTCTATTACTAAATTTGATACCAATTTTTTTCTCATATAGCATTCCAATACATTTCTATACCTAAAAATTTCTTATATAGCATTCCAGTACATTTCTATACCTAAAAATTTCTATTAATAATTATTTTTACTAAAAATTTCTAATACTAAAAAATTTTGTACCTAAATTTACTATGCTGCATATATCTAAATTTCTCATGTAGCATTCCAATACATTTCTATACCTAAATTTACTATGTTGCATATAGTGAGGAGGAGGAGGAGGGACGAGAGAGGAGGAGGAGGAGGAGCAGGAGGGAGGATGGCGGCCAGAGGAGCGAGGAGAGAGGAGGAGGGCAGCCAGGCGAGAAGGGAGGAGAGAGGAAGTAGGAGGGAGGATGGCGACCGGAGGAGGGAGAGGAGGGATGCCAGAGGAGGAGGGAGGAGGGCAGCTGCTTGCCGAGGAAGGAGGACGGCGACGACAATGCGGCGGCGATGGCTGATACATCTCCATCGTATCTATAATTTTTGATTGTTTCATGCCAATATTCTACAACTTTCATATACTTTTGGCAACATTTTATATTATTTTTGGGCCTAACATCTTGATCGAGTGCCTAGTGCCAATTCCTGCTTGTTATATGTTTTTTGTTTCGCAGAATATCCATATCAAACAAAGTCCAAACGCGATAAAAATTTACGAAGATTTATTTTAGAATATATGTGATTTTGTGAAGAAGAATCAACGCAAGACGATTCTTGAGGGCCCCTGATGTCTACTACGCAACCTTCTTCTTGTAGACTCGTGTTGGGCCTCCAAGCGCAGAGTTTTGTAGGGCAGTAGCAAATTTCCCTCAAGTGGATGACCTAAGGTTTATCAATCCATGGGAGGCGTAGGATGAAGATGGTCTCTCTCAAACAACCCTGCAACCAAATAACAAAGAGTCTCTTGTGTCCCCAACACACCGAATACAATGGTAAATTGTATAGGCGCACTAGTTCAGCGAAGAGATGGTGATACAAGTACAATATGGATGGTAGATATAGGTTTTTGTAATCTGAAAATATAAAAACAGCAAGGTAGAAAGTAGTAAAATTAAGCAAAAACGGTATTGCAATGCTTGGAAACAAGGCCTAGGGTTCATACTTTCACTAGCGCAAGTTCTCTCAACAATGATAACATAATTAGATCATATGGCAATCCCTCAACGTGCGACAAAAGTCACTCCAAAGTTCCTATCGCGGAGAACATAAGATGAAATTGCTTCTAGGGTATGAAACCACCTTAAAGTTATTCTTTCCGATCAATCCATTGAGCTATTCCTATAAGTGTCACAAACAGCCCCTAGAGTTCATTGTAAAATAACATCATATGACACACATCAAGTAACCTTAATGTCACCTAGATACTCCAATGTCACGACAAGTATCCGCGGGTCAGTTATACGATATGCATCAAACAACTTCAGATTCATAATATTCAATCCAACATAAAGAAGCTCAAAGAGTGCCCCAAGATTTCTACCGGAGAAACAAGGACGATAACGTGCATCAACCCCTATGCATAGATTACCCAAATGTCACCTCGGGAATCCGCTAGTTGTGTGCCAAAACATACATCAAGTGAGTCAATAGAATACCCCATTGTCACCACGGGTATCCCATGCAAGACATACATCAAATGTTCTAAAATTCATAATAATATTCAATCCAATAATAGTGAAACCTCAAAGGTAAAAGTCAATTCATCACAAGAAGATAGAGGGGAGAAACACCATATGATCCACCTATAATAACAAACCTCGCGGTACATCAAGATCGTGCCAAATCAAGAACACGAGAGAGAGAGAGAGATATCAAACACATAGCTACTTGTACATACCCTCAGCCCCGAGGGTCAACTACTCCCTCCTCATCATGGAGACCGCCGGGATGATGAAGATGGCCACCGGTGATGGTTTGCCCCTCCGACAGGGTGCTGGAACGGGCTCCCGGTTGGTTTCTCGTGGCTACAGAGGCTTGCGGAGGCGGAACTCCCAATCTAGGTTCCTTTCTGGGGGTTTCTGGATTTATAGGTATTATTTGCGGCGGTTTCAAGTCAGGGGGTCCACGAGGTAGCGACAAGGTAGGGGGCACGCCCTAGGGGGCTGGGGGCGCCCTCCACCCTTGTCGTTGACTCGGGAATCTGCTGGCTCAACTCTTTTGCTTTGGGGGCTACTTTTGGTCCATAAAAAATCACCATAAATTTTCACCTTATTTGGACTCCGTTTGATATTCATTTTCTGTAAAACTCAGAAACAAGGAAAAAACAGAAACTGGCACTGGGCTCTAGGTTAATAGGTTAGTCCCAAAAATCATATAAAATAGCATATAAATGCATATAAAACATCCAAGATAGATAATATAATAGCATGGAACTATCAAAAAATTATAGATACATTGGAGACGTATCAAGCATCCCCAAGTTTAATTCCTACTCGTCCTCGAGTAGGTAAATGATAAAAACAGAATTTTTGATGTGGAATGCTACCTAACATATTCATCCATGTAATTTCCTTTATTGTGGCATGAATGTTCAGATCCACGAGATTCAAAACAAAAGTTTAATATTGACATAAAAACGATAATACTTTGAGCATACTAATAAAGCAATAATATGTTCTCAAAATAACATGGCCAAAGAAAGTTGTCCCTACAAAATCATATAGTCTGGCTATGCTCCATCTTCATCACACAAAATATTCAAATCATGCACAACCCTGATGACAAGCCAAGCAATTGTTTCATACTTTTGATGTTCTCAAACCTTTTCAACTTTCACGCAATACATGACCGTGAGCCATGGACATAGCACTATAGGTGGAATAGAATATGGTGGTTGTGGAGAAGACAAAAAAAAGAAGGAGATAGTCTCACATCATCTAGGTGTATCAACGGGCTATGGAGATGCCCATCAATAGATATCAATGTGAGTGAGTAGGGATTGTCGTGCAACGGATGCACTAGCACTACAAAAAAATACAGTTCCGTGATGATACGTGTTTGTCACAGTAGGTCACGTTTTCTGTCATGCATGTACATCCATGACGATTTTATGACAGAATCAAGATAGTCATACCTGTGTTGTCGTAGAAGTGTTCCAAGACATTACCAAAAGTATCATCACAGAAGTGTCCACTTCCATGACGATAAATCGCGCGTCAAAGAAGTGCTTTCGTCAAGGGTGACCGACACGTGGCATGCACCGTAACGGAACGCCGTTAAGCTATCGGGTCCGGTTTTGGATCCGATAACCCGTTAACAGCCCCGACCAATGGGGATTTTCCACGTGTAAAATCATCATTGGCTGGAAGAAACACGTGTCGGCTCACCGTTGGGACAGATGTCATCCACTCATTGGACCCAAAGCGCCTATGATACGTTGACACGTGGCACGGCCCAACAGAGGCCCATTCGTGTGAAAAGGCCGGCCCGTTTGACTTGGTCAAAAGGTGGCGGGCCGACCCACGGCAAGCCTGATAACGGCTTGTTCGCATATAGCCCATTTACAGCCCGCTAACCCAGTGCCCATTTACGGCCTATCCGAATTAGGCCCAGTAGCGTCATCTGGGTTCCAGCCCATTTTAACTTCTGCCCATGTATGGCCCATGACGTCTTTCGGCCCATATGAGGCACTTTGTAACTCTCGGCCCATTAACGGCCCGTGGTAAAACTGGCGCGTAATGAACAGTGTATCACTTTATACCCATTAACGGCACGTGGTGAAACTAGCCTGTAATGAATAGTGTATCACTTCATACCCATTAACGGCCCGTTATTCCATTGGGCCGTTTCCAGCCCATGATATCTTTAGGCCTTCTCAGGGCCCATTTATTCTTGGGCTCATTTCTAGCATTCGGTTACTTATGGCCCGTTACTGTCGTTTTCTGCTTGTGGGCCAAATTCAGCCCGTGGTTACAGTCAGCCCGTTTGTGGCCCGTTAATACGTTGGGCCGTTTTCATGTCAAAGAAACCTGTTGGGCTGTTATCATAGAGTTATCAAATACGGCCTATTAACGGCCCGTTATTGTCCACGAATAGTACGACCCATGATTGGCGAAATGATGATACGCCCCGTAGAAAGCCCATGGATCCTACGGCCCATAAAAGGCCCATGGATCATACGGCCCGTAGAAGGCCCATGGATCCTACGGTCCGTATAGAAGGCCAATGGATCCTACGGCCCGTAGAAGGCCCATGGATCATACGGCCTGCAGGAGGCCCATGGTTACAACAGTCCGTGTGTTGCCATGATTATTTTGGCCTAGTTTCCAAAAATAGGTTATTGTGGCCACTACAAAAACATAGAAAAAGAACTGCAATGACTGCAAGCAAACAACTAAACAAGACAATAAGGAAATAAATGAGCAAGCAATTAACGCTAGCCTATTACCGTATTACACATATTACATCCACTGGGCATCAAAGTTCGCCACCAGTGCAAATATAGGGAACAAAGCAGCATATTACATACACTGGCCGTCAAAATTGGCCACCATTGCAAATAAATGCAGCAACAAAACAAGAGCATAACTGAAACAACTTTAGAAGAGCTCAAGAAACGTTATCCTGGGTATGCACCATGCTGGCAATAAGCTTAGCAAGCTTATTAGCTTTGTCCTGTTTGGCGCTGTTGCACCAGAAAGTATGCATCTGAATGCGCCAGGGACTTCCGCAGTCCTTCCGCTTCTTGTCGCAGCACACCTGATCGATGTCTTTCATCTTGTAGTTGAGACTCAAGAAAGTGAACTGATTCAGACAGTGAGTTTGAATAGCGTGTGCAAGCGGTAGTGGCCTGTAACTCAAACACTAAACCAAGAAAGGACTTTGGGGTTGTCTCACTGTCTTCGAGATAGTCTTCCTTAGCTGTTTTATCAGCTTTCTTGGAGACCAACAAGGATGTGTCACTATCCTAAACCTTATCTGCATTACTTCCTTTACCATTGCTTAATAAGGCACTCTTCCCCAATATTCTGTCAGCATTCTAAAAGAAGAAACAAGCAGACACATAACAGGTTTAGCATGTACTAGTATATGAAACTCATTTCGGTGAACTAGTTCATTAGTAAGGTGGACAGGATTAAACTACCAAGTCTTCTATTGCCAAGTACTAGTACATAATAAAAGCATCAAACAAACATATATCAATGTCCTATGGTCACTGCATTGTCTTGCCAAATCAAAATAGAGACACGGTTCAATTCATATCAGTTCAAGACAAAGCAGCAATTAAAGAATACAAAGCGTGGGAAACTACACGACACAAGAAGATTTTAGATGGGTACCACGGGTCTACATGTACAACAACACTATTGGCTTTGTTGTGATGCTAGTAATGTGCATGATATGAGAAGTCAACTATATACACAATTGAAATTGAAATCAACAGAGCTATTGATAAGAGCAAGCCTGTTAAAGAAACATGCGTGAACATACCTGCTATGCCATTGGAGTTTCGATTGGATCATTCAATCTTTCCCTAATAACAAAGCACGGATTGTCTCCGTGGGTTCACCGTCACAAGATGCTTCTTGCCGCGGTTTTACGCTTTCAATTTGAATTTAAAACATATCTGAGGTGGTACTAAATTTTCGTCCGTTCACCTCGCTCCCATAATTTTCGTCCGGTTTCGTACGCAATGATTCGCGAGCATACCAAAAAAAATACATGGGCCGGCTGCCGTGGCAGCTCAGGAAATACATGCGACCCGGGAGACAAAAAAATACGCTGCCATAAAGGATCGAACTCCCGACCAACATCAAATTTCAAAGCTTATGGTCAACCAAGCCACCTAATGATTGTATGTATAAGATAGGATTCATCCATCTATTAATTAGTCCCACCTCGCTTTCTTGCAACTAACCCCACCAATTTATATTCATCTATGAATCGAAATTAGTAAGCCTCCTCAAGAATCAAAGCATAGGTCCCGATTGCGCTCAAATATGAGAAGAAGGAATAATCTGGCGGCTCGAACGAAGGAAAGGAACAAGCCCAAACGAAGGAAAGGAACAATTAAGGGAAATAAAAATTCTCGTTTCTTCCTAAGGAAGGAAAAGATGTGCTTGGGAAAGAAATATGAGAAGAGAGAAAAATCTAGCAGCCCGAAGAAAGGAAAGGAGCAATTATAAGGAAAATAAAAAATGTGAAATGAAAGCAATCTTTCCCCAATAATAAAGCACGGGCTGAGTCTGTCGGGTTCACCATCGCGTCAATTTTGCAGAAAAGCCCCTGCGGTTTTTATTATTCAACCTGCAATCCTAATTATCAAGTCACGCCGAACAGATACGGGCAGAAAAAAGAAAAAAACACATGACCAACGACCTTGCCCCAATCCAATCTTCCACCTCCAGCGCGCCGCCGCCTTCGCCACGCTGCCGCGCGCCGCCTACCCCGCCGGCGCTCCCCCTGTCCCAGGTGCCCCAACCCACGCGGCCTTCCACCGCCAAAGACACTCGATGCTGCGGCCTTTGCGTGCTCCCCCATCCCTACTACCACAGCGCCGCTTGGACTCCATCCCACTGCTTCCACCTCGACAATGGTCCCCCCAACCCCGCCGGGTTCGCCATCCCGATGCACTCCACCACCCATTGGACCAGTCCGCCTGGCTCCCGCGGCGCCGGCACACTCCAACACCCGTTGGATTAGTCCGCCTGGCTCCCGCGGCGAACATCGCTGCAACCCCGTGTCACTTCCCACCACAGCAGCTGGCCTACTCCACCTGCGCGCCACATCCTGACTTCCCCTTGACGCGATGCGTGTTCTCCAGCCTCCGGTTAGCTGTGACGCGAGGTGAGCTTGGTTGCTTAGCAAAGTGTGTGCAGGCCATATTGCTTCAGAGGATTGGGAGTCAAAAACTTGCAGCTATAGGCTGTAGCTCTTCGGATGAGATGGGAGTGGACGAGAAGATCGGATACTAATATACCATGGCAAGGATTACTAGAAGCGGTGGATGATTTTGTACGTGAGATCTTTAATAGTTTGGTCATATTGAGTGATGTGGGAGATGGGCGTACAACTTTTTTTGGACCGACAAATGGATGGAAGGCTTTGATGTTAGTGATTTTGTACCATCCTTACTACTGAAGATCAGTACTACTGAAGAGCTCTCCATAACCATCAATGGCTGCAAGATATTGCTAGCATGGTGAGGTCCATCCAAACGAACAGGTTCAGCTGGGCACCTAATGGACAGTTCTCAACACTAGTAGAAAAGAGGGCTTTGGTTCAGGCTGGGTCAGCCCATTAGTCCCGGTTCAGTTCAGAACCGGGACCAATGTGGGTACTGTTCCAGGTTCGTGAGGCCAGGGGCCTGCCGGGCCTCGTGGGGGCATTGGTCCCGGTTCGTCTGGCCCCTTTGGTCCCTCTTGGTGGGACGAACCGGGACCAATGGGCCTCGCTCCTGGCCCACCACCATTGGTCCCGGTTGGTGGCTTGAACCGGGACCACAGGCTGCCCTTTAGTCCCGGTTCATGCCATGAACCCGGACCAATGAGGTGCCTATATATACCCCTCGCCCGCGAGCAGAGCACTCTAGTGCTTTGTTTTTCTCTGGTCGGCGAGGGGAGGGCTTTGTGGTGCTCTAGCTCACCTCCTATGCACATGAGGTGTTCGATGAAATGCCCGAGCCACACTAGTTAAGCTTTCTCCTCTCGAAGCTCGACCTCAAAGCTCCATTTTCCTCGAGATTTGTCTAGGTTTAGCGGCTCGTCACGTCCCATTCCCGTCTTCACCGCTGTCGATCGCCCGCGCCGATCTCGTCATCGGCACCACCATGGTGAGCCTCTTAATCTTATCTTCTTTCTGAAAGAAAAAAATTCTTACTTTAGATAGATACTTGTCTAATTTTCTTACTATTGTATTGCTTGTTATTATATAGTACGATTGTTTTGGTATCCGCCCCCGTCGGCCCTCGTCCCGTCTATGATTCGGATGTGGTATATATTATCTTTATAACTATTGGTTCATTTATTGTTTATGAAAATTATGCCGACCAACGTGACATAGATTTTAATTATCTAGGAGGTATGTGAACCGGAAATTCCAACCGACCCTATTGTCGAGAGGTTAAATTTAGTTGAAGAAGAAAACAATTTCTTGAAGGAAAAAATAAAAAAAAATTGAGGAGGAGAAGATGATATTGGAGTTGCATGTTGCGGATGTCGTCGATGATCACAAGATCAAGATGGATGCAATGCGCTTGAAGATTAGAAAGATTAGAAAATATGCCATTCATACCGAGGCTTGGTATCATTATGCCATTGGATCAATTGTTACCTTGGTTGCGATTATGATCGCATTTGTTTTCGCATTGAAATGTTTTACATAGTTTCACTGTATGGTTTAATTAATTAGATGCTTTGGAGAGCTATCTGTTATTAGATGAGAACTATGTATGTACTATGGTTTTAATGTGATGATGAACTTCTATTAATTTGGTCACTTAATTATCTATTCATGATGTTCTGTAATGGTTTTTGACACACTTAATTATATATAATGCACGCAGATGAACCGGCAATGGATGTACGGTGACAGACACACCTCCGGGTACATTAAGGGCGTGCGTGATTTTCTCGAAGTGGCTGAGGCAAACAAGCAGAATGGTTTTATGTGTTGTCCATGCCCTAAATGTGGGAATACGAAGTCTTACTCTGACAGGAAAATCCTTCACACCCACCTGCTTTACAAGGGTTTCATGCCACACTATAATGTTTGGACGAGGCACGGAGAAATAGGGGTTATGATGGAAGAAGAAGAGGACGATGACAACTATGTGCCCCCTGAATACGGTGATGCTGCAACGGGGGAAGCTGCTGAAGAACAAGAGGAACCAGACGATGTGCCCAATGATGCTGCAACGGGGGAAGCTGCTAAAGATCAAGAGGAACCAGTGCCCGATGATGATAATCTCCGCCGGGTCATTCTCGATGCAAGGACGCAACGCGAAAGTCAAAAGGAGAAGCTGAAGTTCGATCGAATGTTAGAGGATCACAAAAAAGGGTTGTACCCCAATTGCGAAGATGGCAACACAAAGCTCGGTACCGTACTGGAATTGCTGCAGTGGAAGGCAGAGAATGTTGTGCCTGACAAAGGATTTGAGAAGCTATTGAAAATATGGAAGAAGAAGCTTCCAAAGGATAACGAATTGCCCGACAGTACGTACGCAACAAAGAAGGTCGTATGCCCTCTAGGATTGGAGGTGCAGAAGATACATGCATGCCCTAATGACTGCATCCTCTACCGCGGTGCGTACAAGGATCTGAACGCATGCCCGGTATGCGGTGCATTGCAGTATAAGATCAGACGAGATGACCCTGGTGATGTTGACGGCGAGCCCCCCAGGAAGAGGGTTCCTGCGAAGGTGATGTGGTATGCTCCTATAATACCATGGTGGAAACGTCTGTTTAGAAACGAAGAGCATGCCAAGTTGATGCGATGGCACAGTGAGGACCATAAGAAAGACGGGAAGTTGAGAGCACCCACTGACGGGTCGCAGTGGAGAAAAATCGAGAGAAAGTACTGGGCTGAGTTTGCAGCTGACCCAAGGAACGTATGGTTTGGTTTAAGCGCGGATGGCATTAATCCTTTAGGGGAGCACAGCAGCAATCACAGCACCTGGCCCGTGTCTCTATGTATGTATAACCTTCCTCCTTGGATGTGCATGAAACGGAAGTTCATTATGATGCCAGTTCTCATCCAAGGCCCTAAGCAACCCGGCAACGACATTGATGTGTACCTAAGGCCATTAGTTGAAGAACTTTTACAGCTGTGGAATGGAAATGGTGTACGTACGTGGGATGAGCACAAATAGGAGGAATTTAACCTGCACGCGTTGCTGTTTGTAACCATCAACGATTGGCCCGCTCTCAGTAACATTTCAGGACAGACAAACAAGGGATACCACGCATGCACGCACTGTTTAGATGACACTGAAAGTATATACCTTGACAAATGCAGGAGGAATGTGTACCTGGGCCATCCTCGATTTCTTCCGACCGACCATCAATGTCGAAAGAAAGGCAAGCATTTCAAAGGCGAGGCAGATCACCAGAAGAAGCCCGCCATGCGTACCGGTGATCACGTACTTGCTATGGTCAATGATTTACACGTAATCTTTGGAAAGGGTCCCGGCGGACTAGCTGTTCCGAATGACGCTGAGAGACACGCACCCATGTGGAAGAAGAAATCTATATTTTGGGACCTACCCTACTGGAAAGACCTAGAGGTCCGCTCTTCAATCGACGTGATGCACGTGACGAAGAACCTTTGCGTGAACCTGCTAGGCTTCTTGGGCGTGTATGGGAAGACAAAAGATACACCCGAGGCACGGGAGGACCTGCAACGTTGGCACGAAAAAGACGGCATGCCTCCTAAGCAGTATGAAGGTCCTGCCAGCTACGCTCTTACAAAAGAAGAGAAAGAAATCTTCTTTGAATGCCTACTGAGTATGAAGGTCCCGACTGGCTTCTCGTCGAATATAAAGGGAATAGTAAATATGCCAGAGAAAAAGTTCTGGAACCTAAAGTCTCATGACTGCCACGTGATTATGATGCAACTACTTCCGGTTGCATTGAGGGGGCTTCTACCGGAAAACGTCCGATTAGCCATTGTGAAGCTATGTGCATCCCTCAATGCAATCTCTCAGAAGGTGATCGATCCAGAAATCATACCAAGGCTAAGGAGTGATGTGGCGCAATGTCTTGTCAGTTTCGAGCTGGTGTTCCCACCATCCTTCTTCAATATCATGACGCATGTCCTAGTTCATCTAGTCGACGAGATTGTCATTCTGGGTCCCGTATTTCTACACAATATGTTCCCCTTTGAGAGGTTCATGGGAGTCCTAAAGAAATATGTCCGTAACCGCGCTAGGCTAGAAGGAAGCATCTCCATGGGCCATCAAACAGAGGATGTCACTGGGTTTTGTGTTGACTTCATTCCTGACCTTAAGAAGATAGGTCTCCCTAAATAGCGGTATGAGGGGAGACTGACTGGAAAAAGGCACGCTAGGAGCGGACTCAATAATATGCAGGGACGGGCATTCTTGGTCTCAAGCACACCACACAGTTCTACAGAACTCTACCTTGGTGACCCCGTATGTCGATGAACACAAGAACAGTCTGCGCTCCAAACACTCGGACCAGTGCGACGACTGGATTACATGTGAACACATGAGGACTTTCAGCAGTTGGTTGGAAACACGTCTCAGAGGTGACAACACTGTTTGTGATGAGCTGTACTCGTTGTCCAGGGGACCATCTTTGACTGTATTGACTTATAAAGGATACGAGATAAATGGGAATACATTTTACATGATCGCCCAAGATCAAAAGAGCACCAACCAAAACAGCGGTGTCCGCTTTGATGCAGCAACCGAGAGGGGAAAGGACACATATTATGGTTACATAGTGGACATATCGGAACTTGACTACGGTCATGATTTTAAGGTCCCATTGTTTAAGTGCAAATGGGTTAATCTGTCAGGAGGCAGGGTACAGGTAGACCCATAGTACGGAATGACAACAGTGGATCTGAAAAATCTTGGGTACACTGACGAACCGTTTGTCCTAGCCAATGATGTGGCACAGGTTATCTATGTGAAGGACATGTCTACCAAACCGAGAAAAAGAAAAGATAAGGAAGCGAATACATCATACGATGAGCCAAAGCGCCACATAGTTCTTTCAGGAAAAAGGGACATCGTGGGAGTGGAGGGCAAGACAGACATGTCTGAAGATATGAAAAGTTTCATGAAATTCCTCCCTTCAAAGTCAAGGCTGACCCAAGCATCCTGATAAACGATGAAGATTATCCATGGTTACGGCGCAATAAGCAAATGACACAACTGAAGAAAAAGTGAAGACTTTCTCCCGCAACTATTATGATTATACCATGCCAACTTTGTAACAAACGAGTATGATACCATTGTTCGTTTTGTACACGAAGTGCATCCAGTTTTTGCCGTAACCCTCTCAACATTCTTGCACATGCTATGTGGATGAAATGATGATACCATGCCAACTTTCAACCTTTTCAGAGTTCATTTGAAATGCTTTTCAATTTCAGGGTCATATAGCTCAAAATAATCAATAAATGCATGAAAAATAAGAAATAAAGTCAGAAAGGGTAGAAAATTGATGATGTGGCATTGAATGGTGCATTTTGAACACACAAAAAGTCAGGAGTTCAAATAAGTTTAAAAAAATGAAATCCCTTTGTAACAGACGAGTTTTCGTATGAAATCCTGATACTTCGAAAGAGATTGTCCGTTTTGTACATGAAGTGCATCCAATTTTCGCCGTAAAGCTCTCAACTTTCTTGCACATGCTATGTGGATGAAATGATGACACCATGCCAACTTTCAACCTTTTCAGAGTTCATTTGAAATGCTTTTCAATTTTAGGGTGTTATAGCTCAAAATAATCAGTAAATGCATGACTAATGGTGCATGAAAAATAACAAATAAAATAAATAAGTAATTAGAAACAAAATAATATAAACTTTAATAAAATATATAAGTAGAAACTAAATAAAATAAACTTTAATAACATAAAAAAAATTTATGAAACTATAATTATCAAAGTATTTTCTGTTCAAAACATTATAAGCAACTTCTAGTATTATTGAAACTAAAATTATATAAAATTGATGCAACTAAAATTATCGAAGTATTTTCTATTCAAAATCATTGAAAGCAAAAAGAATTTTCATAAAGAACTTTAATAGCAAAAATAATTATCATAAAGTAAAATAAATAAGTAATTAGAAACAAAATAAAATAAAATAAATAAGTTTTTTGTTGTAAGTAGAAAAAAAACAAAATAAATAAAGCAAAAAAGAAAACAAAAAAAGGCAAAAAATAAAAAATATGCCACCTACTAGGCCACCACGGCCTGAATACGACTAGAAACCCATCGATGGGCCAGGATTCAGGCCCGCAGACGGCCCAGTAGGCCCATCAGGCATAGTAGTGACAATTAGGCCCGTAAGCCTGCAATGGAGAGGAGGTCGGGAGGGGAGCGGCAGTGGGGCTTATAAACCACTGCGAGCCCCTCTCAACTAGCGAGGTGGGACTAAACATTTGACGCGGGCGCAGCAGCACAAGGCCTTTGGTCCCGGTTGGTGGCACTAACCGAGACTAAAGGGGTGCATTGGTACCGGTTGGTGGCACTAACCGGTAGCAATGCCCCCCGTTTAGTCCCGGTTGGTGCCACCAACCGGGACCAAAGGCCGCCGCTTCCCGCCCTTTGGGCTGCTGAAAAGAGGCCTTTGGTCCCGGTTGGTGGCACCAACCGGGACTAAAGGGTGTCTTTGGTCCCGGTTGGTGCTATGAACCGGGACCAAAGGCCTGGGTATATAAGTAGCACTTACGAAAATTTGACGAACTCATCGCCAGTTGCCCCGACGACGCCGAGCTCATCAACGCCGCCAGGCTGCCCAGATCGATGCCGTCCGTTGCCCCGACGCCGCCCGCCGCCCAGACGCCGTCCGCGCGCCGCCCCGACGCCGTCCGCGCTCCCCCGTCGTCGCCCCTGCCCCGTCGCCGCAAGGCTGCCCCGACGCCGCCCATCGGCCGCGCCCGTCGTCGCCGTCATCGTCGCCCGCGCCCGTCGTCGCTGTCGCTGCGGGGAAGCACCACGCCGGCTCCCGCGACCCGTTCATCCCCAAGGCCATTCGTCCGCCGCCACACCGATTCCGGCCGGCGACCTCGACCCCTCCCCGCGCTGTGAGCCCCTGCCTCCTCCCCTTTCCTTCTCATTGCCGTCCCCGCACGCTATCCGTAAGCGCGCGCCACCGCCAACCATCATCGCCATCGCCGACCACCGGCCTATTTTTCATTTTTTTGTTACGATGTATGTATGTATGTATGTTCACTGTATAATGCTCTGTATATGCTGTATATGCTCATTTAAGAAAATGTTCATATGTAACATTTAAGAAAAAAAGTAAATGTATGTATGTTCATATGCAAAGAATTTTTTTTGGATGAAATGAGATGAGATGAGATGTGTTTTGTGTTGGAGAAGAAAAGAGGGAGAAGGAAGAAGGAAGAAGAAGGAAAAGAGGGTCGAGGGGGGGTCGATATACCCCCTCCCCGATAACATTTTTTCCATGTATATATGCAAAAGTTACATTTTTAGAAAAGTTTTATATATCTAGCTAGGAAAGGAAGAAGAAGAAAAAGAATGAGAGGAAAAAGGAAAATACGAGGAGGAAGAAAGGAGAAGAAGAGGAGAGGAAGAAGAGGAGAAATAAATAAGTAGGAGAAAAAAGAAAAAAAGAAGAGGAGAAGAAGAAAGGAATAGAGGAGAAGAAGAGAATATATTCTATTTTCTCTTCTTCTCCTCTATTCCTTTCTTCTTCTCCTCTTTTTTTTCTTCTTTTTTTTCTTCAATCTTCTCCTCTGTTAATATCTTCTTCTCCTCTTTTTATTTATTCTTCGTCTTCTTATTTTTTATCAGATATGTCGTTGTCGATATACCCCGTGTCCCGACAACTTCAACACGAGGGGGGGGGGGTCGACCTTCCGCCTCCCCAATAATATTCTTTTCCCATGTATGTACGTCGTCGTTGTCGATATAACCCCCTCCCGGATAACGTCGACCGTGATAACTTATACCACGGGAGCACCCCCCGGCCCTCTCGCTCGACCAAAACTCTCGAGGACACCCAAACCCTAGAAAAAAACGATGTCGGTCTCCTACCCCCTCCCGCCGTGCCCCTACCCTTGAAGTGTTGCCGAGGCCACCCCAAACCCGGAATAAGCTAGGTCTACGTTTGCACTAATATATCCACCTGCTGTCATGTTTGTGTAATAATTGCCATGTTGTAATATTTGCAGAAACAATGGAGCACGAACGAGACGAGGAAGCAGAAGAGGTGTTGGGGGACATAATCTTAGCGAGAGGTGATGTCTTGTCGTATCTTAACGACAATGATGGTCTGGAAGAACAGGGTGAAGAAGCAGACTATGGTGATCGAAGAGTGGAGGAGGAAAGACATGATTATGATGGCTCCGGTGACCCAATGCTGGTGCAAGAAGGAGCCCGTGGTGACGGCTCCGGTGACCGAACAGAGTCCGGCCAGGTAAATATATTAGTTAAGCCTGTGCTGACTAGCTAATTGATGCATTCATTGTTTTGGTATGTACACATATTAATTAACTCTCGTCTTTCTTCTTTTTTCTAGCCCTCCGGATCGAGCACAACTTCGGTAAAGAGACGAGGCCCGAAGAGAAAGTTGCGCTCGGATGAAAGGTTTGAGATCACAGCAATCGCGCGCGACGGCCAACCGATTGAACCCATCCGGACAAAGGAAGCATTTGCTGCTCAGTGCGGGGTTCTTGTTAGGGACAAGATCCCGATCAGCATCCACCAATGGTATAAGCCTAAGAAGGAAGACCCTGAGGTGTCTTATGTCAATGATATGCAGAAAGATGATCTTTGGACTGAGCTGAAGGCAAATTTCACCCTACCGCCAGAGGAGGATCCGGAGAAGCCAGTTAAAGAGCAATTAATCAAGTCTCATGCTCTTAAGAAGATGCCAGACCCATTCAGGAGGTGGAAGAATGAGTTGAAAACGTTTGTCAACAAATAAGAGACACCAGATTTCATCGGCAAATATGAGAAGATCAGAGATCACTGGCCCGCATTTGTGGCCCACAAGACTTCGGAAAAGAGTAAGAAGTTGTCAGCGACAAACAAGAAAATGCTGCGAAGCAGAAGCTTCACCATCGCACGGGGTCAGGTGGCTACCTCAAAGCCCGGCCTAAGTGGGCCAAGGCTGAGAATGATCTGCTTGATAAAGGGATCGAACCAGAGACAATGAACTGGCCAGACCGTTGCCGGACTTGGTTCTTCGGGGCTGGCGGAAAATTGGACCCTGTATCAGGGAAGTGCGTTTGGACGGACAAGCTTTTGAGAATAGCAGTCAAGAGGCTTCAGCACTACATCGATGAAGCGCAGCAAGGGACATTCATTCCAGACAGAGAGAACGACGAGCTCACAATGACCCTCGGGAATCCTGAGCACCTTGGACGGACACGAGGCACGCCAGGCTCCGTTCCGTGGAAGGCTGGTTTTCCAGACGCAGGCGGTTAGAAAAGCCAGGAGAGGAGAAAAAAGTGGAGCAGACCCAAATTCAGATGCTGCACGAAAGGGTTCAAGCGCTAGAGGAACGAGACGGCAATCGACATGCCGGAACTACCCCCGAAGCTACCTCGCCATCTCAGCGGAGAAGCAGCGTGGCTTCCACCGAGCTGCTTCAGCCGGAGCATGTCTTGACGGCTCCTGCTAGCTACCCCGTGGATGCTATCATGGAGTCTCAACATTGCCACCTTATGACGCAATGGTAGAACTTCAAAGTCAAGGTGGCTGTCGGCTCTGTTCGACCTCCTGAACCCGGCGCAACTTTTCACTGTCGTCCGATTCCAGAAGGATATGCTAGGGTGACGGTGGATGAAATAACGGAGGGATTTGTGGACCTCCAGCTTGACCACCCTACCGGTGAAGGGGAGACTCGGCTGGGTTCTGCTCTGAAGACTCCATGCCTATGGCGGAAGGAGCTCATCAACCTTCCGAACTGGACGCCTCCGCCTTGTCCTCCTCACCGACTAAGATCTTCGTAGAATATGTGGGAGCCAATATGAGCATCCTGGTTCCGGTATTGGTTATTGCCCGGAGACGTGTCTCGGTCATGTCTACATTGTTCTCGAACCCGTAGGGTCCGCACGCTTAAAGTTCGATGACGGTTATATTATGAGTTTTTGTGTTTTGACGTACCGAAGGTAGTTCGGAGTCCTGGATGAGATCGGGGACATGATGAGGAGTCTCGAAATGGCCGAGACGTAAAGATCGATATATTGGACAACTATATTCGAACTTCGGAAAGGTTCCGAGTGTTTCGGGTATTTATCGGAGTATCGGAGAGTTACAGGTATTCGCCGGGGAGAAGTATTGGGCCTTATTGGGCCATACGGGAATAGAGGAGAGAGGCCAAAAGGAAGGAGGCGCGCACCCCCCCTCTGGTCCGAATTGGACAAGGGGTGCAGCCTCCTTTTCCTTCTCCCTCTCCCCCTCTTTCCTTCTCTCCTACTCCAACAAGGAAAGGAGGAGTCCAACTCCCGGTGGGAGTAGGACTCCCCCCTTGGCGCACCCTCCTCCTTGGCTGGCCGCCTCCCCCCTTACTCCTTTATATACGGGGCAGGGGGCACCCCATAGACACAACAATTGATCCCTTGGATCTCTTAGCCGTGTGCGGTGCCCCTCCACCATAATCCACCTCGGTCATATCGTAGCGGTGCTTAGGCGAAGCCCTGCGTCGGTAGAACATCATCATCGTCACCACGCCGTCGTGCTGACGGAACTCTCCCTCAACACTCGGCTGGATCGGAGTTCGAGGGACGTCATCGGGCTAAACGTGTGCTGAACTCGGAGGTGCCGTGCGTTCGGTACTTGATCGGTCGGATCGTGAAGACGTACGACTACATCAACCGCGTTGTGCTAACGCTTCCGCTTTCGGTCTACGAGGGTACGTGGACACACTCTTCCTTCTCGTTTCTATGCATCACCATGATCCTGTGTGTGCGTAGGAATTTTTCTGAAATTACTACGTTCCCCAACATTATATACAATGTTTGTGTAAGCATTGTGACGTGGATGTGCATTTCCATAATGATGAAATCAACTTTCTCTCCCGTTGCAAGTCAATTGCTTCCGTCGGTTCACCATAATTCTCTTTCTTTTTTATGATCGTTTGTTCACCGCCATCCTCTTTTTTACGATAGTTTCGTTCGCACGTAGCGTATCGTATGTTGACCCTCGCTGGTTTTTCCGCTCTATCTGTTTCTGCTGTTTGAGATCGAACGAGAGAGACGAGAGACGAGTGAATAGTAAAGCAAAAACAGTTGATCTCTTTCATTAATGATTAGGCTTATACACAATCTAAGAGGACGCAATAGAGGGATGCGTCCGTTCCCGAACAGCGCATCGAGGGATGCGATTGTTGCTGGTGTCGGTTGGAACAAGGGAAGATTTCCCTTTAATTAAGTGTCATAATTAAGTCCTAACTGGATCATGTATGTGAGCCATGCGCCGAGGATTAACCGGAGGCCTAAATTGTTCGGAGAATGTATTTTCTTTCTAAACCTTGGCGACTACCTACCGGCCGTCATTGTTCAGATATCATGTTCCTAGTAGGCGTTTTGGTGTAGCGAAGCACAGGTTGTCGTGCTACCACATGTATACCAACTTATTTTCCCGTTGCAACGCACGGGCATCTGTCCTAGTTTAAAAATAAGTTTGTATGAATATATACAGTGATACAAGAGCAAAGCAGTATGCACGATAGCAATCATAGTTAAAAAAAGGCGCGCCTAAGCGAGCGTTTTACCGCGCCTAGGCTCTAGGTGTTGGCAAAACGCATTGCGCATAACTATGCTTAATCTGTGCGTAACTGCGCATAAGCATGCCCTCTGGTCAGTAAAGCGCAAGGCGGTGGCAAAACGCACAATTAACGCCTAGCACTTTTTTGAACTATGATAGCAATGGAATTTTAAATTAGAACAGTTGTTCTTCAGGTTTAGGCACTTGTTCTACATGAACAGAGTACAGTAAGACGCAAGAATATAGTACTTAAAAATAGAAAATGAGCTCATAGACCTTACCACATTCTTGGTTCGGGACTAGTACAGAACAAGGCATTCCCAGTCATCGTCCAGTAAATGTGTCTCAGGAGAACGTAAGGGAATTTGATGAGTTTCTTTGCCGGTGAAGTACATTTTCTTCAGGTAATTCCGATACTGCCACCAAGCATTCTTGAAGATAGCAGAGGTATTAGCACAGGTTACCTCATCCTGAGTTTCCAAATCGGTCCTTCTCTATAGAGAAAAATGGGAAAATTTGTTGTATTATAACCATCATGGAGGTAGGATGTATGGGACAAAGCAAAGTAATTGCCATGAACAACATTACTTACACATAACTCCTGGACAAACACCTGCAACTGGCATTTTCCTTCATCTTCAGTATAATATTTCCAAGATGGGAAGATACACACATACGGTTTAACAACATCAAATGCGATGGATGCTAAACTACGACTAGCTGGTTGTGCTTCCTCCACAGGAATAGGCGTACTAACTGGTGGAGATGGGGTTCGCCGTGCATAGCAGAAAAGAGGTCTTTGGTTCAGGTTGGGTCAGCCCATTAGTCTCGGTTCAGTCAAGAACCGGGACCCATGGGGGCACTGGTCCCGGTTCGTGAGGCCAGGGGCCTGCCGGGCCTCGTGGGGGCATTGGTCCCCGTTCGTCTGGCCCCTTTGGTCCCGGTTGGAGGGACGAACCGGGACCAATGGGCTTCGCTCTTGGCCCACCACCATTGGTCCCGGTTGGTGTCTTGAACCGGGACCACAGGCTACCCTTTAGTCCCGGTTCATGCCACGAACCGGGACCAATGAGGTGCCTATATATACCCCTCGCCCGCGAGCAGATCACTGCAATGCTCTATTTTTCTCTGGCCGGCGAGGGGAGGGCTTTGTGGTGCTCTAGCTCACCTCCTATGCACATGAGGTGTTCGATGAAATGCCTGAGCCACACTAGTTTTGCTTTCTCCTCTGGAAGCTCGACCTCAAAGCTCCATTTTCCTCGAGATTTCTCTAGGTTTAGCGGCCCGTCACGTCCCATTCCCGTCTTCACCGCCGTCGATCGCCCGCGCCGATCTCGTTGCCGGCACCACCGTGGTGAGCCTCTTGTTCTTATCTTCTTTCTGAAAGAAAAAATTCTTACTTTAGATGTATGGTTTAATTAATTAGATGCTCTGGGGAGCTATATGTTGTTAGATGAGAACTATGTATGTACTTTGGTTTTAATGTGATGATGAACTTCTATTAATTTGGTCACCTAATTATCTATTCATGATGTTCTGTAATGGTTTTTGACACACTTAATTATATATAACGCACGCAGATGAACCCCGCAATGGATGTACGGTGACAGACACACCTCCGAGTACATTAAGGGCGTGCATGATTTTCTCGAAGTGGCTGAGGCAAACAAGCAGAATGGTTTTATGTGTTGTCCATGCCCTAAATGTGGGAATACGAAGTCTTACTCTGACAGGAAAATCCTTCACACCCACCTGCTTTACAAGGGTTTCATGCCACACTATAATGTTTGGACGAGGCACGGAGAAATAGGGGTTATGATGGAAGACGGCGAAGAAGAAGAGGACGATGACAACTATGTGCCCCCTGAATACGGTGATGCTGCAACGGGGGAAGCTGCTGAATATCAAGAGGAACCAGACGATGTGCCCAATGATGCTGCAACGGGGGAAGCTGGTGAAGACCAAGAGGAACCAGACGATGTGCCCGATGATGATGATCTCCGCCGGGTCATTGTCGATGCAAGGACGCAATGCGAAAGTCAAAAGGATAAGCTGAAGTTCGATCGCATGTTAGAGGATCACAAAAAAGGGTTGTAACCCAATTGCGAAGATGGCAACACAAAGCTCGGTACCGCACTGGAATTGCTGCAGTGGAAGGCAGAGAATGTTGTGCCTGACAAAGGATTTGAGAAGCTACTGAAAATATTGAAGAAGAAGCTTCCAAAGGTTAACGAATTGCCTGACAGTACATACGCAGCAAAGAAGGTCGTATGCCCTCTAGGATTGGAGGTGCAGAAGATACATGCATGCCCTAATGACTCCATCCTCTACCGCGGTGCGTACAAGGATCTGAACGCATGCCCGGTATGCGGTGCATTGCGGTATAAGATCAGACAAGATGACCCTGGTGATGTTGATGGCGAGCCCCACAGGAAGAGGGTTCCTGCGAAGGTGATGTGGTATGCTCCTATAATACCACGGTTGAAACGTCTGTTCAGAAACGAAGAGCATGCCAAGTTGATGCGATGGCACAGTGAGGACCGTAAGAAAGACGGGAAGTTGAGAGCACCCGCTGATGGGTCGCAGTGGAGAAAAATCGAGAGAAAGTACTGGGCTGAGTTTGCAGCTGACCCAAGGAACGTATGGTTTGGTTTAAGCGCGGATGGCATTAATCCTTTCGGGGAGCAGAGCTGCAATCACAGCACCTGGCCCGTGACTCTATTTATGTATAACCTTCCTCCTTGGATGCCAGTTCTCATCCAAGGCCCTAAGCAACCCGGCAACGACATTGATGTGTACCTAAGGCCACTAGTTGAAGAACTTTTACAGCTGTGGAATGGAAACGGTGTACGTACGTGGGATGAGCACAAACAGGAGTAATTTAACCTGCACGCATTGCTGTTTGTAACCATCAACGATTGGCCCGCTCTCAGTAACCTTTCAGGACAGACAAACAAGGGATACCACGCATGCACGCACTGTTTAGATGACACTGAAAGTATATACCTGGACAAATGCAGGAAGAATGTGTACCTGGGCCATCGTCGATTTCTTCCGACCAACCATCAATGTCGAAAGAAAGGCAATCATTTCAAAGGCGAGGCAGATCACCGGAAGAAGCCCGCCATTCGTACCGGTGATCACGTACTTGCTATGGTCAATGATTTACACGTAATCTTTGGAAAGGGTCCCGGCAGACTAGCTGCTCCGAATGACGCTGAGGGACACGCACCCATGTGGAAGAAGAAATCTATATTTTGGGACCTACCCTACCGGAAAGACCTAGAGGTCCGCTCTTCAATCGACGTGATGCACGTGACGAAGAACCTTTGCGTGAACCTGCTAGGCTTCTTGGGCGTGTATGGGAAGACAAAAGATAGACCTGAGGCACGGGAGGACCTGCAACGTTTTCACGAAAAAGACGGCATGCCTCCGAAGCAGTATGAAGGTCCTGCCAGCTAAGCTCTTACGAAAGAAGAGAAAGAATTCTTCTTTGAATGCCTGCTCAGTATGAAGGTCCCGACTGGCTTCTCGTCAAATATAAAGGGAATAATAAATATGCCAGAGAAAAAGTTCCAGAACCTAAAGTCTCATGACTGCCACGTGATTATGACGCAACTGCTTCCGGTTGCATTGAGGGGGCTTCTACCTGAAAACGTCCGATTAGCCATTGTGAAGCTATGTGCATTCCTCAATGCAATCTCTCAGAAGGTGATCGATCCAGAAATCATACCAAGGCTAAGGAGTGATGTGGTGCAATGTCTTGTCAGTTTCGAGCTAGTGTTCCCACCATCCTTCTTCAATATCATGACACACGTCCTAGTTCATCTAGTCGACGAGATTGTCATTCTGGGGCCCGTATTTATACACAATATGTTCCCCTTTGAGAGGTTCATGGGAGTCCTAAAGAAATATGTCTGTAACCGCGCTAGGCCAGAAGGAAGCATCTCCATGGGCCATCAAACAGAGGATGTCATTGGGTTTTGTGTTGACTTCATTCCTGGCCTTAAGAAGATAGGTCTCCCGAAATCGCGGTATGAGGGGAGACTGACTGGAAAAGGCACGCTAGGAGCAGACTCAATAATATGCAGGGACGGGCATTCTTGGTCTCAAGCACACTACACAGTTCTATAGACTCTACCTTGGTGACCCCATATGTCGATGAAGACAAGAACAGTCTGCGCTCCAAACACCCGGAGCAGTGCGACGACTGGATTACATGTGAACACATCAGGACTTTTAGCAGTTGGTTGGAAACACGTCTCAAAGGTGACAACACTGTTTGTGATGAGCTGTACTCGTTGTCCAGGGGACCATCTTTGACTGTATTAACATACAAAGGATACGAGATAAATGGGAATACATTTTACACGATCGCCCAAGATCAAAAGAGCACCAACCAAAACAGCGGTGTCCGCTTTGATGCAGCAACCGAGAGGGGAAAGGACACATATTATGGTTACATAGTGGACATATGGGAACTTGACTACGGACATGATTTTAAGGTCCCTTTGTTTAAGTGCAAATGGGTCAATCTGTCAGGAGGTGGGGTACAGGTAGACCCACAGTACGGAATGACAACAGTGGATCTGAAAAATCTTGGGTACACTGACGAACCGTTCGTCCTAGCCAATGATGTGGCACAGGTTATCTATGTGAAGGACATGTCTACCAAACCGAGAAAAAGAAAAGATAAGGAAGCGAATACATCATACGATGAGCCAAAGCGCCACATAGTTCTTTCAGGAAAAAGGGACATCGTGGGAGTGGAGGGCAAGACAGACATGTCTGAAGATTATGAAAAGTTTCATGAAATTCCTCCCTTCAAAGTCAAGGCTGACCCATGCATCCTGATAAACGATGAAGATTATCCATGGTTATGGCGCAATAAGCAAATGACACAAGCGAAGAAAAAGTGAAGACTTTCTCCCGCAACTATTATGATGATAGCATGCCAACTTTGTAACAGACGAGTATGATACCATTGTCCGTTTTGTACACAAAGTGCATCCAGTTTTTGCCGTAACCCTCTCAACTTTCTTGCACATGCTATGTGGATGAAATGCTGATATCATGCCAACTTTCAACCTTTTCAGAGTTCATTTGAAATGCTTTTCAATTTTAGGGTCTTATAGCTCAAAATAATCAATAAATGCATGAAAAAAATGACGTCAGAAAGCGTTGAAAATTGATGATATTGCTTTGAATGGTGCATTTTGAACACACAAAAAGTCAGGAGTTCAAATAAGTTTTAAAATATGAAATCCCTTTGTAACAGACGAGTTTCCGTATGAAATCCTGATACTTCGAAAGAGATTGTCCGTTTTGTACACGAAGTGCATCCAGTTTTTGCCGTAATCCTCTCAAATTTCTTATACATGCCAACTTTCAACCTTTTTAGAGTTCATTTGAAATGCTTTTCAATTTTAGGGTCTTATAGCTCAAAATAATCCTTAAATGCATGAAAAATGGTCCATGAAAAATAACAAATAAAATAAATAAGTAATTAGAAACAAAATAATATAAACTTTAATAAAATATATAAGTAGAAACAAAATAAAATAAACTTTAATAACATAAATAAAATTTATGAAACAAAAATTATCAAAGTATTTTCTGTTCAAAACATTATAAGCAACCTCTAGTATTATTGAAACTAAAATTATATAAAATTGATGCAACTAAAATTATCGAAGTATTTTCTGTTCAAAATCATTGAAAGCAAAAAGAATTTTCATAAAGAATTTTTTTGTTAGAAACTTTAATAGAAAAAAGAATTATCATAAAGTAAAATAAATAAGTAATTAGAAAAAAAATAAAATAAATAAGTTTTTTGTTGTAAGTAGAAACAAAACAACATAAATAAAGCAAAAAAAACAAAAAAAGGCAAAAAATAAAAAATATGCCACCTACTGGGCCACCACGGCCTGAATACGACTAGAAACCCATCGATGGGCCAGGATTCAGGCCTGCAGAAGGCCCAGTAGGCTCATCAGGCATAGCAGTGACAATTAGGCCCGTAAGCCTGCAATGGAGAGGAGCTCGAGAGGGGAGCGGCAGTGGGGCTTATAAACCACTACGCGCCCTCTCAACTAGCGCGGTGGGACTAAACTTTCGACGCGGGCGCAACAGCACAAGGCCTTTGGTCCGGTTGGTGGCACCAACCGATACTAAAGGGGTGCATTGGTACCGGTTCATGGCACTAACCGGTACCAATGCCCCCCCCTTTAGTCCCTGTTGGTGCCACCAACCGGGACCAAAGACCGCCGCTTCCCGCCCTTTGGGCTGCTGAAAAGAGGCCTTTGGTCCCGCTTGGTGACACCAACCGGCACTAATTAAAGGGTGGCATTGGTACCGGTTTGTGCCACCAACCAGTACCAATGGGTTTGCTATATAAGACAGCACTTGTGAAAATTTCGTCAGTTCTTCGATCCCTCCGACGACGCCGCCAGGCTGCCCGAGCTCGCCGTGCCTCTGCCGCGCCCCGACCACACCGCCGTCGCTCCTGCCCCCGACCATGCCGCGCGCCCTCGCCGTGCCTCTGTCGCGCCCCCGACCCACCCCGCCGTCGCCGTCGCCCGCGCCCGTCGCCGCCGTTGACCGCGCCCGTTGCCGCCGTCGCCGCGCCCTCGCCCGACGTCGTCGCCGCGTGCCATCCCTGCCCCGACGCGCGCCGCCCCTGCCCCGCCGCGCGCTGCTCCAGCCCCGACGCCGTCTCCGTGCCACTCCCCGCGCCCCTGCTTCCCCGACGCCGCCCGCCGTGCGCTCCTCGCTCTGTGAGCACCGCGCCTCTGCCGGCCCCGTCGCCGTGCTATTTTTTTTACATGTTTTTAGATTTTTATATATGTATGTATGTATTTTTTAGATATATATATTTTTTTGATGTATGTTCATATATGTATGTATGTATTTTTTACATGTTTTTTTGTATGTATGTATGTATTTTTTCAATTGTAATGATGTTTTAAAAATACATATATGCAAAAGTTAGATTTTTAGAAAAGTTTTATCTATATATGTTCTCTGATTTAGTACATTTTAGGTTAGTTTCATTTTTAGAAAAGTTTTATATATTTAGGAAGAAGGAATAGAAGGAAGAAGAAGGAAGAAGAAAAAGTTTTATATATGCAAAAGTTACATTTTTAGAAAAGTTTTATATATCTAGCTAGGAAAGGAAGAAGAAGAAAAAGAATGAGAGGAAAAAGGAAAATAAGAAGAAGAAGAAGAAGAAAGGAGAAGAAGAGGAGAGGAAGAAGGTGAGAAATAAATAAGAAGAAGAACAAAGAAGAAAAAGAAGAGGAGAAGAAGAAAGGAATAGAGGAGAAGAAGAGAAAATAGAATATTCTATTTTCTCTTCTTCTCCTCTATTCCTTTCTTCTTCTCCTCTTTTTTTTCTTCTTTTTTTCTTCAATCTTCTCCTCTATTAATATCTTCTTCTCCTGTTTTTATTTCTTCTTCGTCTTCTTATTTTTTATCGGACGAGACGAGGAAGCAAAAGAGGTGTTGGGGGACATAATCTTAGCCGGAGGTGATGTCTTGTCGTATCTTAACGACAATGATGGTCTGGAAGAACAGGGTGAAGAAGCAGGCTACGGTGATCGAAGAGTGGAGGAGGAAAGACATGATTATGATGGCTCCGGTGACCCAATGCTGGTGCAAGCATTTGCCCGTGGTGACGGCTCCGGTGACCGAACAGAGTCCGGCCAGGTAAATATATTAGTTAAGCCTGTGCTGACTAGCTAATAGATGCATTCATTGTTTTGATATGTACACATATTAATTAACTCTCATCTTTCTTCTTTTTTCCAGCCCTCCGGATCGAGCACAACTTCGGTAAAGAGACGAGGCCCGAAGAGAAAGTTGCGCTCGGATGAAAGGTTTGAGATCACAGCAATCGCGCATGGCGGCCAACCGATTGAACCCATCCGGACAAAGGAAGCATTTGCTGCTCAGTGCGGGGTTGTTGTTAGGGACAAGATCCCGATCTGCATCCACCAATGGTATAAGCCTAAGAAGGAAGACCTTGAGGTGTCTTATGTCAATGATATGCAGAAAGATGATCTTTGGACTGAGCTGAAGGCAAATTTCACCCTACCGCCAGAGGAGGATCCGGAGAAGCCAGTTAAAGAGCAATTAATAAAGTCGCATGCTCTTAAGAAGATGGCAGACCTATTTAGGAGGTGGAAGAATGAGCTAAAAACGTTTGTCGACAAAGAAGAGACACCAGAATTCATCGACAAATATGAGAAGACTAGAGATCACTGGCCCGCATTTGTGGCCCACAAGACATCGGAAAAGAGTAAGAATTTGTCAGCGACAAACAAGAAAAATGTTGCGAAGAAGAAGCTTCACCATCGCACGGGGTCAGGTGGCTAGCTCGGAGCCCGGCCTAAGTAGGCCAAGGCTGAGAATGATCAGCTTGATAAAGGGATCGAACCAGAGACAATGAACTGGCCAGACCGTTGCCGGACTTGGTTCTTCGGGGCTGGCGGAACCTTGGACCCTGTATCAGGGAAGTGCGTTTGGATGGACGAGCTTTTGAGAATACCAGTCAAGAGGATTCAACACTATATCGATGCAGCGCAGCAAGGGACGTTCGTTCCAGACAGAGAGAACGACGAGCTCACAATGGCCCTTGGGAATCCTGAGCACCCTGGACGGACACGAGGCACGCCAGGCTCCATTCCGTGGAAGGCTGGTTTTCCGGACGCAGGCGGTTACAAATGCCAGGAGAGGACGAAAAAAGTGGAGCAGACCCAATTTCAGAAGCTGCATGAAAGGGTTCAAGCGCTAGAGGAACGAGACGTAGCTCGCAGCAAGCGAACTGCCAAAACTACCCCCGAAGCTACCCCGCCATCTCAGCGGAGAAGCAGCGTGGCTTCCACCGAGCTGCTTCAGCCGGAGCATGTCTTGACTGCTCCTGCTAGCTACCCCGTGGATGCTATCATGGAGTCTCAACATTGCCACCTTACGCAATGGCAAAACTTGAAAGTCAAGGCTGCTGTCGGCTCTGTTTGACCTCCTGAACCCGGCGCAACTTTTCACTATCGTCCGATTCCAGAAGGAAATGCTACGGTGACGGTGGATGAAATAGCGGAGGGATTTGAGGACCTCCAGCTTGACCACCCTACCGGTGAAGGGGAGACTCGGCTGGGTTCTGCTCTAAAAACTCCATGCCTATGGCGGAAGGAGCTCATCAACCTTCCGAACTGGACGCCTCCGCCTCCTCCTCCTCGTCTGGCGAGTAAGGGCACTCCGCCTCCTCCTCCGGCGAGTGATCAGGGCACTCAGCCTCCTTCTCCGGCGCGTGGCGGCACTGCGCCTCCTCCTCCGCCTCCTCCTCCGGCGAGTGATCAGGGCACTCAGCCTCCTTCTCCGGCGCGTGGCGGCACTCCGCCTCCTTCTCCGCCTGCGCCGCCGCGCCCGAGCAGCCAGCCTCCTACTTCTGCGCCTCGTGAGCAAGGGCGGAAGAGACCCGCCGCCGCTCAGGCTGCTCCGGCGCGTCGTAGTCCTTCTCCTCCGCCTCGTAAGCAAGGAAAGAAGACAGCCGCAGCCGCTCCGTCTGCTCTGCCGGCGTCTAGCAGTACAGCCAGAGGCGGGAGGCAATACAGATTCGGTCCTTCTCTGAAGACTCCAGAGAAGTTACCATACGAGAGGACCAAGGAGGAAACCACGAAGACCGTGCAAGCCGAAGTGACCAACTTCTTTGAAGGGGTGATAGCAAAGAAACATCTACCTCCGGAGGAGAAGGTAGATCCGGTGAAAGCGAAGCACACTCTGGCTGCCCTGACAAAACCACCAAAGTCTCCGCTGAAAGGCAACTATGAGAGCATTATTGCAAAGACATTTGTCGAAGCGGAGCAGTCGGGAAGTACTGTTAGTGATCAAAGGTTAAAAGAATGACGAGCTGGGAACAAAATTGCCCAGCTCGGCGAACAAGCAAACCAATCATGCCCCCCGCTCAAGGTGTCTAGCGACATCGTCGCTAATGATCCGAGGATGGTGCCCGGTTATAGCAATCTTGGAGATTACCTGCCCGATGATGTACATTATGATTTCTTGGAGGTGGACGAACACAAATACCATTACGGGAAGCCTCTCATCAAAGATGAAAGATCTCTAACAACGATGATGCAAAGATTACATGATTGGTACATGAAAACCTGCAGAGAGTCTGGGGGGAGGAATACTTTGACGCTGAGAGTTAAAGAGGAGCATGACCTTGTTGGAATTGAAATGTTGAATGTTCCATTTGAGGAGTTCTTCCAGTTTTTCAATCAAAAGGCCCTCGATAGATCAACGATCACTTGCTACTGTCTGTAAGCAGTACTACCTCTGTCATTAAGTCTCTCTATATAGGTCAGCTCTTTCATTGCATGTATTTATAATTATCCTCACTATATTATGCAGATTGAAGATCACCGAATTGAAGAAAAGACAAATCGGTAATATTGGATTCATTAACACAAATCTCATAGATGCAACTGAGGTTAAATATCATGCCAAAAATACCGAGGCCAACTTGCTACGATCGTTGGTAATAAATGAAAACAAAGATATAATACTCTTTCCTTACAACTTCAAGTGAGTGTTACTGTCTTGTGCATATTCGGTTTCCCTTATTAGTCCAGGTTATAGTAATGTAATTGATGACTTATGCATGCGTGTGCAGCTTCCACTATATTCTCCTAGAGATTAAGCTTGAGCAGGGACTAGTAACCGTCTTAGACTCGAGACGAAAAGATCCCCAGGACTATGCGGACATGACTCAAATGCTCGAGAAGTAAGTTAAATCGATCATTATCCACCATATCAGCAACTTTGTTCATTTCCTGATATCAAGTTATTGTTTTCTTTGTCTGGCAAGGTTCAGAGAAAATTCACCAAAAAAGCTCCGGGACTGCCAAAGAAGCTGCAATTTAGACACCCGAAATAAGTACTACAGTAGCATGTTCCGCGCATCTCCTAGTGATTCAAGCACTAGTTTCATCAATACCATTTAGCATGCTTGCTTATCAGTTTGATTGACCTCTATTTCTTGTAAAGTGGTTGTGGCAGGAAGCCGGGAATAATTACTAAGGATACTACGTTTGCGAGTCCATCCGCTACACAACCTATGAGCGGGGCTACTCTGGGGAACAACATGAAGTGCGTAAGCAATAATATTCACAATTTTATTTTATTACCATCATTTGTGTTGAGTTTCATTTATTTGTATATATATGTATTGACCCCTTCTTCAAATTAGATCTTCCGGATGCGGGATGAACTCCTACCACCAGATCGTATGCGAGCAATTCAAGACGAATTGGCGGCATTCTTCCTTGACCACATGATCGCTGAAAACGGAGAATACTATGTGGACCCTATGTACATATATAATTAGGAGATTATATTGTAAGAGATAATTATTGTGTATATGTAACCGGTAGTGTCGGATAGATATACGAGAACTTGTTGTTCGACCAATCTCTCGGAGAAGGAGAGGTGGTCGATATCACTTCTCTCTGTATGCATATATATATGTTCATGACGATCTTCTGTTTCCTTCATTTCCTTACTAGCTAGCGTGTCTAGTCCTCTCTATACGTATATAGTACGTAGCCTCGACCAAGCACAGAGATAAGAGAGGACACTTCTCTCTATTAATTAGCGAGCTAACACAATATATGAAACACCTAAATTAACCCCCCAAAACCCCCAACACCCCCCCCTTTAAAAAAACAAAAACCCCAGCCCATGAAATGCTGACGCGTGGATGCCTCTTGGTCCCGGTTAGTGCCACCAACCGGGACCAAAGGCCCTCCTGCCTGGGCTCGCCGCACCAGCCACGTGGAGGCCCATCTGTCCCGGGTCGAGTATGAACCGGGACTAAAGGGCTAGGGCATTAGTAACGACCCTTTAGTCCCGGTTCAACAACCGGGACAAAAGGCCCTTACCAACCGGGACAGATGACCCTTTTTCTACTAGTGGTGGTAGTACTGGCCCTTTGGGCACTGGAGCTGCCTTACTAACTGCTCTTGTTTGGGAGCTCTGTGGTGGAGATGGTGCTGTGTCAACATGAACTGGGTTACTATCTGCTGGGGTTGGGGTTAGATTGGGTGAAGCTGGTTCTTTGTCTATCACAGTAGGGGTACAATCTGCGAGAGTTTGGGTTATGTGTGGTAGGGCTGGTTCTCGTGCATGTACAACCGGGGTGCTATGTCCACCAAGAGGTAGCACTTTTTTATTTGAAGACCGTGTTTTTAGTTCGCTAGATACTGGCATCACCCGCTCCAATTCAAATGGCTGATAAATAGGAAACGTAGTTGAATGTACAGACATTGTATGAGAGACAGATGCAATAGATAGTGTGAAAAAAGAGGACATGAAATAGTTGACATGTATATTGTTTAACTAAAATGGATAGCATTACATAATTTCACATATATGATGTCTATCTAAATTGGATAGCATAGCATAACATAATTCAAAGATATGATGAATAACTAAAGAGGATCGCTGACATAATTCACCTACATGTTATCTAAGTAATCAGGATCGCATCATTTAATTCACATATGTGATTTATATGATAAACAGAGGGCATTAGATATGATGTCTGAACTAAGAACATGGTGTTGAATATTGTGTATATGATGTCTAAACTATGCAATGCAAGACACCATATGCATGATATGAGCAGTATAACCGTGCCAAGTTAGAGCATAAACCTCGATGGGGGAATAGGACTGGTCATCTGTCTCTGAATCCATCTCTGAAGAGCTATCGGGACCCAATAAGAGATCTGCTTCGACAGGTAGCACTGTCTGCTCTGAAGGCCTTGTTTTCACTCCAGATTTTTCAATCTCCCACCCAAATGATTGATTCACAGGAAGAGTAGTTTAATGTACAAACATTGTCGAAAAATGGAAATGTAATGAAGAAAAGGATGGGCAAGATATCATTCAAATATATGATATAGAAACTAAACAGGTGGCATTACATAACATGTCTAAACTAAGCAGATGACATATATGATGTCAAAAGTAGGCACTACAAGGCAACATATGCATGATATGACTAACATCATCATGCCAAGGTAGAGCAAACACCTTGGGGTAAATAGGAGTGGTCAGCGGCGTCTGAATCCACCTCAGAACGGGTATCTTCCTCTGGATTACAATCTGGAGAGGGGTGGGGAGGGTTTGCCATTTAACCCACCATGGAGCGATGTCTGGATGACATTGTATTTCCGTGCAAAACTCTTCTCTTTTTCTCTACATGTTCAGCATGACTATGTACAATATCTGACATGCATACGAAAAAAATATGGTGAGACTATGTAAGGAGAGCATGCAGAAATTTAGAGTGATGGTAACAACCAGTGGATGTATCCGAAAATAATGATAGCAGGCTGATGATTTCTTTAATTTAATAAAAAGACAGATGATGATTGCTTTACTATTTGTTTCCCACCCAAGATGAACAACATAGGCATACCCTAGGTGAACCAGATATTAGACAGAGATACTATTCATTGCTTCCTCAATATGTGCCCCACAACTAATTTAGAACTCAAGTTTGAACATTAATTTGGACCTGACTTGGAGTCCAAGAGGTGAACAGGAGATAAAGTAGTAGGTAATTTTAAGCAATGCATAACATAAGCAGAAACAAAAGAGTGCGACCTCTCTTGTGGACCCGTGTACTCCTCAGGTTCATCTGCTGAGTCGATGGTGAAGCCGTTGCGGTGGGTGTAGGCGGCAGGGAAGGAGATCTGAGGCGACGAAAGACGGTCAGGAGTCGTGATGTCTGGCTTGGTGGATGTTTCTGTCGATGGAGCAGCTCAGGTGAGGTGGACGACATCGCGGCAGGAGCAGGACAAACCACACAAAGTTCCCTTCGACACCTACTTGTAACTGAAGTAATTTTGTAAGGGCTCATTTGGCTTGCATGATTCTAAAAATGCAGGGATAGGGAAAACACCGGAATAGGATAGAAACGCACATGGTAAACAGAGCATTTGTAAACACATGATTTCTGTCAACTTGGGTGTTTGGTTTAGAGGAATAGGAAGAGTAGAGGAATGCAAAGAAACATGGCCAAAATAAAGTGAAACCATATGAAAGCGTGTACAGTTAGCATGTTATTCTGCCACTAATGCACTTGGTCTTGTTTTCATGCATAGGATTTTGAAAAGTAGGTCCAGGTGGATGTTTTGCTTCATTACTTTCAACAAAATGCATTGCATGAATAATTGAATAGTAGAGTGCTATTGGAAAATTCCCTATTGCTATGTTTTTCCGTTGAACCAAAATAGCCCTAATGGATCGACATGAATGTATAGTAATAAGTGATGCAACATGTCGGTGTTGAACGACACCTATGGGATCACAAGAATCCCTACTACGGTTGCCGGGGCGCAGGGCTGCGAGAAGAGTAGGATTAGTAACCAGCACGAGGATCGTTTACCCAGGTTCGGGCCCCGAGGATGCGTAAAACCCTAGTCCTACTTTGGTGGGTGTATTTCAGAGAGTTCTTGAGCACTTGAACTAGCTCTGGTGAGTGTGTGGTTCGAAGACTACTAGGAAAAGGGCTATAGATGGAATGGCCACTAATGGCGCACCAGACATGTGGGGCGCCATTGCTATGTAGCAGTGGCGCACCACGTGCTGGTGCGCCATTAGTGTGAAATACACTAATGGCGCACCAGACACACGGTGCGCCATTAGTAACAATTCTTTTTATTTTGCCAGACATACTAATGGCGCACCAGGGCACAGTGCGCCATTACTAGTTCTAACTAGTAATGGCGCACCAGCCACATAGTGCGCCACTACAATATTTTTTATTTTTGACTTTTTTGCAAAACTACTAATGGCGCACCTGGGGCAGTGCGCCATTACTAGTTTAAGCTAGTAATGGCGCACTGCTCCCTGGTGCGCCATTAGTGTATTTTTTTTGCAAAACTACTAATGGCGCACCACCAGCAGGTGCGCCATTAGTAACCAGGGTTACTAATGGTGCATTAGGTGGTGGTGCGCCATTAGTAACCTGGGACGAGCTAGATATTTTGGACAGCCACACCTACCCACTCACTTTCCCGACTTCATTCTCTCCTCCCTCCTCCAAGCTTGTCTCGGCTGCCTCCTCCTCCTCACCTCATTTGCACCATAAATTCGTCCAAATTATGTGGTTAAACCCCCTTTTTTTGATAGGTAAGGGGGAAGCTATCTTTATGTTGTTCTCCCTCGAACAATGTGCACATGCACTTTTTATGTCCTAGCTAGATCTATGTATGTTTGTGGTGTTGCATATATGTTGTGTTTGCAGGTACCGGTATTTGAAATGCGATAGTTGCCAATATTTTGCCGGAATGTTGATTCATTTCCGTTTCGGCGAGAATTTTGGCACTATCCATTCTTTTTGGTCCTATTTTTAGGGAAAGTCATGCCAAATTTTTCTTGGTTCTAAAATATCGTTTTGCTCTACCCCGCAGGCGACCATGGTCTGCACGATGACCGAAGGCATCGTGAATAGGTTTTTGAGCTCCGCGAAGGCCGAGATGCTTGAAAAGAACGAGACGGAGATAAGATGTCCGTGTCGAAGATGCAAGTTGAAGAGCCTTATTGCGGACCCGGATTCCGGGCAGGTGCGGGACCACCTGCTCTTGCGTGGTTTCATGGATGGCTATCGGTGGCAAGGTGATGAAGATGACTATGAAGTCGTCCATGGGGGTCGGGCAAGAAATGAGGATGGGCAGCAAGACAACCACTGCGGCTCGGGCGGGCGAGAAGACGAAGAATCTCCAGGACATGATCACGACGGTGATACTGTACACAGTCATCATGTAGAAGATGCTGGACATGATGATGAGGAAGGTGCGGGAGCAGATGAAGGGCATGATCATGAAGATGAAGATGCCGGCGGTGCAGACCACGATGGACCATCGATGGGCTGGGTGCAGGACCCTCATATTCAAGAGCTGCTTCTCAAGCAGACGGATAACGCAAGAGCTGCCGCCCGAGAGAAAGCCAAGATGGATCAACTGGAGATAGACGCGGTTACTCCATTGTATGAAGGATGCAGGCCCGAGGATACGATCGCCCGCATGTGATGGAGGGCGTAGTAGGCATCCTTCTGACCACCAGGCGGCTGCTTTACGCAGGGGAACGTCGTATTGTGGGTGAACACGTGCCTGCCGTACCTACGAACTGGCCTCTTAAAGGTGCCTCCAGATGCGGCGTAGCCGGGGACATCATTATCAAGAACTTTCTTGATATTTGTGTAGTCGTTCTTCGACTGACGGTCCGGGTCGAAATACGTGGCCATGGAATATTTCGGGCTTAAGAGAATGAGTGTGCAATGTGTGTCACTGGAGAAAACACGGAATATTAGAAAAAAAAGAACGATCGAAATCTAAGAAATCATATGTTACGGGGCGGTGAGGGGATGACTTACTCGGGAAAGTAAGGCACGAGGAAGTTATCCTTATCTGGGTTTGCCAGAATGACGCCTTCGAGGTATGAACTCGCGACTTGCCGGTCCCCAGCGCTGCCAAAGATCTTGGCACGCATGTAGAAGGGGTCGACTATCACGATATCCAGGGTCTTGTCTCTAATGATCCGCATCTCCATACTCAGCGAAAATAGCTGAACGAAGGTGTAGTGCAGCGGATGAAGGTTAAACATAGCGAAGATGTCATCAAACCGCAGGACGATGGTACCCCCGATGGCGCTATCCACAAAGCCCTTGCCGTCTGGCACCTTGGCCACGAAAACCGGGTATGCCACATCATTCTCGGAGAGACGCCGCTTCTCCAAAGAAAGAACACTGTCATGTAGACTCCGCATAGCACCGGTTTGGAGCATTGAGCAGATTAGTCGGTAGCATCGGCCTACCCGCCACATGCAACCTCCTCGAGATATCCTTAGGTGAAGGTGGCCCGTCCTGAGCACGGATCGTACTCGGAGCCGGCTGGCTCGCACCGCCCTTGTTATTCTTTCGTTTTCGTCCCTTCTTCCTCATCTGCTATAATGGGATCGAGTTCTGCTAAGAGACCGCCTTATTGAGTGTGTTGGGGCTGATAATATTCCGCACCTCGGCTATCTGAGGCTCGGTGAAGGCGGCAGTTGGAGGCGTCTCCTGAGAACTGAACGCCAGACGACGCCTGTTGCAATTGGGTTTCTCCGCGGTACCAGCTAGATGGCGATTGTCTTTTTCAAGGTTGGGTTCTTTAGAAGGAGGCCCAAAGAATTCGTCACCGTACCTATGTTCGGCAAAGTACTTATCGACGTTGGTAAATGTACCTCGTCGTCGTCGTCCGGATCCTGTGCCATATGCATGTCCAGATCCTGTGCCATAGGGATGTCCGGCATGTCTGGTAGCGTTGCGGCGGTCTTGCCATGGCTTGGCGCCGGCACGACTGGCAGTGTTGTCTGTGGGGTGGTGTCCCCCGCCCCCAAACGAATCTGGCTCTTTGGCCAAAGCAGGAGCCAGCTTACGCAGGCGCTGAGGGTCATCACATCATATTCGTCAGCCCCAGCGCGTCGAATCGGATGTAACAACTCGTCGCAGCCTCGCAGCACCCGAACCAGTTCAACCCTATACACGGTGGGTGGCATCAGATTACCGTGGAACACGGGGTTGCCCGGTTTAAAGATTCTGCCCTTGGCGACATCAATCAACTCGCCGCCCACGAAGTGCAGGAGAGTGCATGGAATGTCGGCGGCGCCCTACGAAAACATGTAGGGCGTCAGGGATGCCCAGTCAAAGGCAAGGAGATGAAGTCATCAGCAAAGAGGCTTAGTTACCATGATGGCGTCGAGCTCGGCTAATGTCAAGGCACCGCCAACGGCAGGCGTGCAACTAACGGAGGGGCTGCTTGCTGCCGAGGTGCCGGCCGGCGTAAACCCGGGTGCATTAAGCTCCAATGCCCGTGCCGGCGCCGGAGACACCAATACCGCCTCCGCCAGAGACACCAATGGCGCCGCCTGCGCGTTGTGCGAGTTGCTGGCTGTGAAGCTGGGAACCGGGGGCGGCCCCTGTTGGCCGCCCGCAATCCACGTCGGCAGCCACTGAATCAAGGTAGGCACAATGGCGGTGAGCGTCGTTCCCAGTTGTTGTTGCACTTGCTCTTGGACAATCTCCGGAATCCGCGCCACTTGTGACTTGAGTTCTTGAACCTCGCGCGACTGGCTTTCCGAGCTGGTCTTTTTCTCCTTTCGCCCACCAGCGTTATAGTATGACGACCATTTTGGGGACAAGCCTTTGCTGGCCACACGACTAGCTGATGACGGCTTACTGAGCTTATCCTTGTTTTTCATTATGTTCAACGCCCTATTTAGAGTGTTGTCCCAAGGGGAGCTCTGAGACGACCCCGCGCTACTACTTTCAGTCTCCTGCGGAAGGAATGCGAACCATTTAGAAATTTGGCTTCATTAATTAGAATGCAACCATATGGAGCTAATTACGCGGGGGTGTATTCCTTACCAGAACACGCTCAAGCGCCTTGGTCTTCAGATCCGTGGTAAGCTCCTTTGTTACCGGGCCCTCCTTGTACCGGGCCCTAACATAGTTCCTGGTCTGCTTGTCATGGTATTTCTCGAAGCGGGGCGGTAGGCCTTGCTCGGCACGCTCCGCGTCCTCCTTGTCCCATATAGGTTCCGCCACTCTGTAACCGCCGCGACCGAGTTTGTGGACCCCTAAGTTCAAGTCCCGCATCTCTTCCCCCCACTGACTTGATTCCTCGGATGCGCTACTCTCGCACTTGATCTTGAACTCCTTGTAGTCATCTTCGTTGATCGAAGGATTTTTCGCCTTGATCTTCTCATAACTATCACCTTTGTTAATCATTCTCTTCACTGCGCTTCTCCAAGTAGACAGGGCCGTGCTCATCTTTGTGAGGGCCGCACTGCTCACTTTATTCCCTGAGAGGCGTGTGTTTGCAAAGTCAGCGGGGAACTTGTATCGTTCGTGCAGCTTCGTGAAGAGGAGGTTGCGCAAATTCCCTCGGTCCTTATGCCTTAGGTTCTAGTGTTGATCGAGACAGTGCTCCGGAGAATGCACCCGAGCTGAACCGAGTACCCCTTGGCTAATTCTTTGGGCGCCGTTGGATCCCTGTCGGAGTTCACTTCAGTAAATTCCTCCTTGACGGTGCCGAGCACGTTCGGGCGCCGGTCCTTCCGTTGCCTCTTCGGTTGGCTGCCATCTGTGCGTGCGCTGCCATCATTAGTGGTGGCATCCTCGGCGGCACCATCAGTGGTGTCATCCCCGACGCACTAGGGGTTGTGTAGTCAGGATCGGTTTCTTCCGCGGCGTCCTCATAGCGGTGAGGTTCTTCCTCCATCTCCTGGGACAACTCCCAGAATGCCTTGCCGCTCGAACCGCTGGCCTCATCGTTGTGGGCCATGTTTCGCTCTAAATAGGAAAAAAGTTTGGTCAAAAAGTTGGTTATTGTCAAGGAACAAGACCATGGTCTCATCATTTAGGGTTTGTCGACACCGAGGCATCCTAAAAGCTAAGCTTTTATCATTTAGGGTTTGTTGACACCGAGGCACCCTAAAAGCCTAAGCTTTCAACATTTAGGTTTTTATCGACACCGAGACACCCTAAAAGCCAAGGTTTTATAATTTAGGGTTTGTCGACGCTGAGGCACCCTAAATGCTAAGTTAAGTTTTCATCATTTAGGGTTTATCGATCCCGAGGCACCCTAGGTTGACTCATATATATGGGTATCTTCTAATAATATACCCTATCAAGAAAAGGGAAGGAGAATTCTAAGTTGGGCCTAATCACTTGGCTCTATTGCCACCTATGGTTTAATGCAGCAAGAATAAAGGGGCAGTTGATCCTACTTAATTAAGTACTAAGATACCCCGGCCCATGCAGTTATCCTCTTCCCAAATATCGAGCGGGAAGGGACCAACAACGGCGGGCAAATTTGAAGGGGGATGGCTAGTACAAGCTATCCTGACAAAAGCGGTCTTCGCCTGTGAAAAGCTCTGGGGTGACGCCGTCTTGGGCTACACGATGACCCCCGCCTTGCCGTCCTCCTAGTCTTGGTCTTGTTGCACCAATATGGCAACCTTTGCCTGATGCCTCGGTACTCTTCGCCTGCGCTGGCCTCCTTAGCACCAAAGAGGAAATAGGGACGCTGCGCGCATTGGCGCCCGCCTGGTACCGTTCGGCATGGCTCACGTCACGAGAGCCTCTTGAGGTTTGCCTTGCCTTGATATCTCTGCTCCTCGTGAGCCTTCCTAGCTAGGCCACTCCAGAGGAGGTCTTGCATCATCCGCCTCGCGAGGCTTGGACCCTCGCGAGGGTCTTGGGTGCCTAGTTAACGAAGATGGGCCGTACGGCCTGCTGCATGGCCACGATGTGGGCCGCAGGCAGGCAAGTCTGGGGACCCCCGTTCCCAAAACGCCGACAGTAGCCCCCGGGCCCAAGGTGCGCACGGGCTTGCCTTCGCGGCGAAGCCAAGGGTCAAGTTCGGAGCACCGCGGGCCCCAAAAGCCTGCGGCCTCGGTCGACGCGTGGCGGTTGATTGGACGTGGGCGTCTCCGCTTCCCCACGCTACCTCGGCAACTGCACGACTTGACAAGTCCCTGCGACATGCAAGGAGAACCATCATTACCTGCGATCGTGGGAGACGCCGGTTGGCCTTCTCTTGCTATAAATGGGGAGGGGGGCGGAGCCCCCATTGCCCATCTCTTCCTCGCTTGCTTGCTTCTTTGCTCCATTGCTTGCAGTGCCATCGATGGCGCCACGAAAGAAGTTCTCTGCCGCCGAGAAAGGAAAGGCCCCTCGCGAGGGCCCCGGTTCCCCAGCGCCCAAGCGCGGCCGCGGCCGTCCGCGCAAGCATGCCGTGGCCCATCGTCGAAGTGGCGCCGCAGCACGCGGAGGGGATCGTCCCATCCATGGTGGTTCAGCCGATGAGGGGAGGCGCGCGATGGTGGCGCGGCCTCCTCGCCCGCGCTTCCATTCGGCTGAGGTGTCACCGGAGTTCGTTGTCTGGTCGGAGAGCCCGGTCAGCAACTGGCTCCAACTTCCGCGCTTCTTCGCCGGCGAACTGCCGGCCTCTGGTCCGGGCGGGCTCTGGCTGCAGGCGGACGGCTGCTGCAGCAGGGCCTCTTGGGTTGCGGTCGAGACTTCCGCCGCGGGCAACATAGCCCTGGCCCGCGGCTGGCAAACGTTCGCCCGCGCGCGCGGCCTGGGTAGGCGGTGCACCCTCCACTTCAGGTACGATGGTGAATCGACCCTCTATGTGAGGGTGTTCGGGGAAGATGGTCGCCGCGCCGGGTGCTGCCCCGACACGAACGACGGTGAAGAGGTGCTCGGCCTTGGTGATGGTCGCGATGAGGACGAGGGCGAGCCTGCCCTCGGCGGCGACCGCATCTCCTCCAGCTAGGGCGGCTCTTCCTCCGGTGACAGCTCCAGCAGCGGTGGCTACGACCAGCCGCCGCGCCCGCTTCGAAGGAGGCAGCGGGTCATCTCGTCATCGCGCCTCCGTGAAGCGCGAGGAGGGGTCTGGCTAGGCTTGGGGCGTCGCCAAGGGCCTGCCTCTGCGGACTGCTACAACGCTGATTTGCTTAGCTTTTTCTTTCTTTCCTGCATCGGAAAACGAAACCAGTATGGGCCCAGAGGGGCGTGTATCGAACTGTGGTTCTTTGGTTAATGCACTATGTGTGCCGTTCCCATGCCGTGTTGTTGTTTTGCGCAAAGATAACTTAACCTGGTGTGTTCGGGACACCCTTTCCCTTACGTGGTATCTGCGTTGCTCGGAAACTGCAAAAAAATCGTTAGGGGGTGCACTAAAGGATCTGCCATCCACCCAAGCCTTGACTTGGCGCCTTGTATTGCAGTACCCGAGGGGCACGGATTTACGAGAGATGTGCCAGCTTCCAGGCTCGAACGAGGGTGCCTCGCGAGAAGGCAAAGAGAAAAGAAATGCTCGCGAGGGCACCTGCCTGGCGCCCTTGCGAGGTATGCGAGAGAGAGAACATTAGCAAACTAGAGCCGAAAAAGCGGTAAAAGGCTAGGGAACCAAATCAGCAACGAACACCAAGAGCAACTATCATTAAGGAAATGCGAGCCAACTACGGAAAGCAAATGAAAAGCCGCGTCTGGCACCTAATCTTGTCTTCAAGTCATCTCACCAGCGCGGAGCTAAGTGCTGTCCACTAGGCGTGGGAGGGAGCCCCAGGGCCTGAGGCCGGCGCTCCTGAGACTCCGGTGCGTGTACAACCCCACTCATTATTATGTGAGAGTGTCACGGGCGGCGATTCTTCACAGGCACCGAGCCTTCTTCACAGGCTCTGGGCCTTTCATCTTAGGCTCTGGGCCTTGCTTCATGGATAGAACTTCTGGAGGTGCTGGATGTTCCAGGCGTTCTGGATGGGTATCCCGTCCCGCATCTCCAGGCGCGCTGCACCCGGCCTGCATACATGGACGACCCTGAACGGGCCCTCCCACATGGGGGAAAGCTTGTGCAGCCCTTCCCTAGAGAGGAGCCGCCTCAGGACGAGGTCACCCACCTCGAGCGTCCTGGTGTGGATGTTGCGGCAGTGGTACCGCCGCAGCGCTACTTGGTACCTTGCCGCCCTCAATGCGGCTTCGCGTCGGCGTTCCTCCCCCAGTATGAGATCCATCCCCCGCATGGCGTCCTGCTGCGTTTTGTCGAACGCCAGGACCCGCGCGGAGCGATGCTTGACCTCGTGAGGGAGGACTGCTTCGGTTCCGTAGACGAGGAAGAACGGTGTCTCGCCCATTGGCTTGGTAGCGGTGGTATGGATGGACCACAACACGGACTGGAGTTCGTCATGCCAGCCCATGCCTCAGGCCTCCAGCTTCTTCTTGAAGGTCCAGGTCTTGAGACCCCTCAGGACCTCAGCGTTGGCGCGTTCGGCCTGACCATTGCTCCTGGGGTGGGCCACCGAAGCGTAGCAGATCTGCGTTCCAAGGTTAGCACAGTAGGTTTTGAAGAGGTTACTGGTAAACTGCGAGCCGTTATCTGTGATGATGCGGTTGGGGACCCCGAAGCGGCTCACGAGGCCCTTGATGAATTTGACAGCAGAACCGGCTGGAATGGTACGAACGGCTTCCACTTCCGCCCAGTTGTTGAACTTGTCGATGGCGACGTAGAGATAACGGTAGCCCCCTGGCGCTCGTGGGAACGGGCCTAAGATGTCCAGCCCCCAGACTGTGAACGGCCACGTGAGCGGAATGGTTTGGAGGCCCTGAGCGGGCTGATGGATTTGCTTGGCGTGGAATTGGCAAGCTTCGCAGGACTTCACCAGCTCGGCTGCATCATTGAGTGGTGTAGGCCAATAGAATCCGCTGCGGAAGGCCTTGCCGACGAGGGTCCTTGACGATGAGTTATGTCCACAGTCCCCGCCGTGTATGTCAATCAGCAGCTCCCTTCCTTGATCGGTTGAGATGCAGCGCACCGTGACGCCGTTCGGCCGTTTCCTGTACAACTCGCCGTCTAGAATGTAGTATGCCGTGGCCTGTTGGGCCACGCTCTCCGCGTCTTCTTCCTTCTCCGGAAGCGTCCCGTGCATCAAGTACTCCTTGAATTCCCTGGTTCAGCACTCCTCCTGGGGCTCGAGCGCCAAGAGCATCCGAGCTCCTGAGGTTGGGCCGCAAGCTGGGGCTCCCGTGGCTGGTGGCTGTGGGAGCTCCTCGCGAGGCTGAGTCGTGCTTGAAAGAGGTGGCGCAGCTGATGGCTTGAAGAGCCGCTCTTCGAAGACGCAGGGCTCTTGCGGTTGCCGCTTGGATGCTCTCTTGGCGATGTCGTCGGCTTCCTTGTTGGTGCCCCGGGGCACGTGCTGCAGCTCCAGGCCCGCGAACTGCTTTTCCATCTTGCGCACCTCCGCAAGGTAGGCCTCCATGTGGTCGTCTTTCGGCTCGTACACTTCGTTGGGGAAGTTGACGAGGAGCTGCGAGTCACCCTTGATGGTAAGGCGCCTCACCCCTAGAGCCGCCGCAGCCTTCAGGCCTGCTATGAGGCCTTCGTATTCTGCGATATTGTTGGAGACCTTCTCGCCGTGCTGGAAGCAGAGTTGCATGGCGTAGTAAAGCTTGTCCCGAGTGGGCGAGATGAGCACTGCTCCAGCCCCCGCGCCCTGGTCCGCGAAGGCGCCATCGAAATGCATGACCCAGCCGTCTGGTGCCTCACTTCCTGGGGAGGTGGACCGGTCTTCTCCTTACTCAAGAGCCGGGGCATCTGTCCATTCTGCCACAAAATCGGCGAGCGCGGCTCCCTTTATGACCCTGGTAGTGCTGCACTCCAGCTGGAATGCTTGCAGCTCGATGTTCCATTCAGCGACCCTTTCGGCTGAGTTTGGGCTCCTGAGTACCCTCTCCAATGGGTAAGATGAGACGACCTTGATGGGGTGGCTCTGGAAGTAGTGTCACAGCTTGCGCGAGGCCACCAAGAGTGCGAGCATGAGCTTTTGCGGCATGGGGCAGTGTGCCCTCGCGTCCCGCAGTACGGTGCTGACGAAGTACACCGGGTGCTCGACGAGGGCTGGCACACTGTTGAGGTTTGGGTCCTGCGGAGATTGTGGCATATCCTCAGGTGGAGGGTTTCCTGAGACCTGACCGTCCTCAGGAGCTTCTGCGATGTTGCCCTGCTGAGCTTGGTCTTCCGTCGCTGATGGCTCTGCGGCGCCTTCCTGACCCTGCGCTGTATCGGCTCTGCTTGGCGCGGCACACCCTTGTCTTGGCGCTCCTCCTGAACCGCCACCAGCGCCGCGCTGGCGGAGTACGGGGTGGCGGCAAGGTAGAGTACCAGAGGCTCGAGAGGCTGTGGTGCCACCATCACCGGGGGGCTGGTGAGGTATTTCTTGAGGTCTTAGAAGGCCCGGTCGGCCTCCGGGGTCCACTTGAAGGGGCCCTTCTTCTTCATGAGCATAAAGAAGGGTAAGGCGAGCTCGCCTAGCTTGGAGATGAAACGCCCTAACGCGTTCACCCGCCCTGCCAGCTTTTGCATCTCCTTGAGGGTCTATGGTGGGCTCATGTCTTCGATGGCCTTGATCTTCTCCGGGTTCGCCTCGATCCCTCTTTGGGATATCAGGAACCCTAGTAGCTTGCCGGAGGGGACGACAAACATGCACTTCTCCGGGTTAAGCCTCAAGTTCACCCAGCGCAAGCTCTCAAAGGTCTCCTCCAAGTCTTGAATCAACGTCCTCGCCTCGCGAGATTTGACCACTATGTCATCAACGTAGGCCTCTGTGTTCCTGCCGAGCTGCCGCCCCAAGGCGATGTGCATCAGCCGCTGAAAGGTTGCGCCCGCGTTGCGAAGGCCGAAGGGCATGCAGGTGTAGCAGTACACCCCACATGGTGTCAGGAAGGCCGTCTTCTCCACATCCTCCACCGCCATCTTGATTTTACGGTATCCGGAGAATGCATCCAGGAAACATAGGAAGTCGCACTCGACGGTGGAGTCGACGATTTGATCGATGCGCGGAAGGGGGAACGGATCTTGGGGGCAAGCTTTGTTAAGGTTGGGGAAGTCGACGCACATCCGTTCCTTCCCACCTTTCTTCGGTACTACGACGGGGTTCGCCAGCCAATCAGGGTATCGAACTTCTCGAATGGTACCAGTCGCCTCCAGCCCTCGTGTCTCTTGGACGATGAAGGCCTGCTTCTCAGTGGACTGCCGTCTCGCGCGCTACTTCACGGGGCGCATGTTGGGGCACACCCTTAGATGATGCGCGGTCTCCTTGGCCTCGGGCGTACTGGCGCGGGCTGGCTGCGCTGCTGCCGCGGTCTTGAAGGCGAGCCTAAGCGCCGTCACTGCCTCCTTAGTGCCCCCTTGATGGTGAAGACGCCCTTGCTCCCTGGCATCTTCATGAGGTTGTAGGCCGGGTGAGTCGCCGCCATGAACTGAGCAAGAGCCGAGTACCCGAGTATGGCATTGTACGGGAGACCGATGCGGGCGATGTCGAAGTCCACCAGCTCAGGGCGGTAGTTGTCGTGCATGCCAAAGGTGACGGGGATGCGGATCTGCCCCAGAGAGTGGGCACCTCCACCACCCACTCCTGAAAAAGGCTTGCTGAGGTTGAGCCGCTCGGGCGGCACGTGGAGGAGGCTGAAGGCTTCTACAGAGAGCAAGTTGAGGCCGGCACCGCCGTCGATGAGGGTCTTGGTGACGGCCACGTTGCAGATGGTAGGCGTGCAGAGCATTGGGAGCATGCCAGAGCCGGCGGTGGAGCCGGGGTGGTCTTCTGAATCGAAGGTGAGGTCGGCCTCCTGCGCAGCCCAACCTAGCGGAGCCCCCGGGCGATTGGAGGCTGCCCCAATCTAACGGAAGAAAGGCTTGGCGTGGCGATCAGAAGGCGGTGCTTGAGAGCCACCCGGCAGCGCCGCGACTGCGTGGTGCGCCGGCACCGCGTAGAGCGCGGTGAAGAGGTCGCGGAGTTCCTCCCAGGACGCCACCGTGGACCCCGGGAGGTTGAGCAGCCAGGCGCGTGGCTTGCCGGCGAGGGCCATGGGGAACCAGTTGGCCATGATCTTGCTGTCGCCTCCGGCTTCGAGGAAGGCCTCCTCGTACGCCTGCAGGAACGACACCGGGTCTGCCGCGCCGTCATAACGCGGCGGCATCTCCGGCTTGAACTTGGCTAGCCACGGCAGTCGCCGCAGGGCGGGGGCCAGGGCTCGGTACCCAGACTCCCTGCTGCTGGTGTCGGTCGCAGAGGCGGGTCGCGGCGCACCTTCTATATCTTTGACGTGGGCACACACAAATTCGATGGCACTCTTTACCGATCGCGCGTGCACGCACACACACATCATCCCTCTCTTCAATTCTATGGACACCTCAAGCCGATGATACCTCCACTCTCTTCTCGTGGATCGCCCCCTCTATATATATGATATATCCAGGACTCTATTTCACACACATTGCATATGTTACATTTTTTGATTGACCCCCCCCCCCTCCAAAAACTCTCACGAACCCACACACTATATCTCTCTATGTTTGTATCTCTCTCACACAACCCCACGTAGGTGGTGTACGTATACAATAAGAGAATAGGTGCACCGTTGAAACGCACACGATGCGGCTATATCTCCCACGTGTCGAGGCACGACTTAGAGGCATAACCGCATAGTGGTTTTGTCGCAAGAAGGGTCATCTTCACACAATCCCATGTAATGAACAAGAATGGGATAAAGAGTTGGCTTACAATCGCCACTTCACACAATACATAAATATCATCATACATCATCCAAAATACAATCATATAGACCGACTACGGTCAAAATCCAGATGAAAATAAGACAACCCCAAATGCTAGATCCCCGATCGTCCCAGCTGGGCTCCACTACTGATCATCAGGAAAAGACACATAGTAACGACCACGTTCCTCGTCGAACTCCCACTTGAGATCGACGCCATCATCTGCACTGGCATCGTCGGCACCTGCAACTGTTTTGGTAGAATCTGTGAGTCACGGGGACTCAGCAATCTCACACCCGCGAGATCAAGACTATTTAAGCTTATAGGAAAGGATGGTGTAATGAGGTGGAGCTGCAGCGGCAAAAGCATATATGGTGGCTAACTTGCGCAAATGAGAGCGAGAAGAGAAGCAACGGAACGGACGTCATCTAGCAATGACCAAGAAGTGATCCTGAACACCTACTTACGTCATACATAACTCAGACCGTGTTCACTTCCCGGACTCCGCCGAGAAGAGACCATCACGGCTACACACGCAGTTGATGTATTTTAATTGGGTCAAGTGACAAGTTATCTACAATCGGACATTAACAAATTCCCATCTGCCTCATAACCGCGGGCACGACTTTCGAAAGATAATACCCTGCAGGGGTGTCCCAACTTAGCCCATCATAAGCTCTCACGGTCAACGAAGGATAAACCTTCTCCCGGAAAGACCCGATCAGTCTCGGAATCCCGGTTTACAAGACATCTCGACAATGGTAAAACAAGACCAGCAAAGCCCCCGAATGTGCCGACAAATCCCGATAGGAGCTGCACATATCTCATTCTCAGGGCACAACGGATGAGCCAGACGTCGGGTTGGAATAGACCCTGGTTGCCCAGGGGGCGCCGGACATCGCTCGGTTTGGGCCAGCACTCGAAGGAGCACTGGTCCGGGGGTTTAAAATAAAGATGACCCTCGGGCTCGCGAAAACCCGGGGGAAAAAGGCTTAGGTAGCAAATGGTAAAACCAAGGTTGGGCCTTGCTGGAGGAGTTTTATTCAAGGCGAACTGTCAAGGGGGTCCCATAAATCACCCGACCGTGTAAGGAACGCAAACTCAAGGAACATAATCTCGGTATAACAGTAACTAGGGCGGCTGAGTGGAACAAAACACCAGGCATAAGGCCGAGCCTTCCACCCTTTACCAAAATATATAGATGCATTAATTAAATAAGAGATATTGTGATATCCCAACATATCCATGTTCCGACATGGAACAACTTCAACTTCACCTGCAACTAGCAACGCTATAAGAGGGCTGAGCAAAAGCGGTAACTTAGCCAAACAACGGTTTGCTAGGAAAGGATGGTTAGGGCTGACATGGCTAAAATGGGAGACATGATATAGCAAGTGATAGGTAGCGGAGCATGGCAATAGAGCGAACAACTAGCATAGCAAAGATAGAAGTGATTTCGAGGGGTGGTCATCTTGCCTGCAAGATTCTCAGAGTTGTCGAAAGCTTGATCCTCGTAAGCGTACTCGACAGGTTCCTCGTTCACGAACTCGTCTCCCGGCTCTACCCAAGACAAGAACACAAACAAACGGAACCACAATCAACAACGAGAAATGCACAAGCAACATGATGCAAAACATGTATGATATGCGAGATATGATATGCGATGCATATGCGTGCTCCGGAAGGGAAATGATGAACAAGGCAGTAACTTGGCAAACCAAGCATGCCACTGGAAGGATGAGATGATTTCGGTCGAAATCGATATAAAGATCACCGGAATCGGATGCACGGTTTGCAAATGGGAAGCAAAACAAAAATGACACGAATCTGCGATTAACAGCATGATAGCACTTAATATGAAATAAACAACAATGCTACAGCACCCCAACATAGCAACAAAGCACATGGCAGTAATCTACAGGAGATGCGTGACAAAATATGAACAATGAGCTATGGTTAGTTCCCAACATATCAAGCTCAAACAACCATGGCAAAGGTGCAAAAGATTACAGGTTCACAGACTTAATGAAAAACTCGACATGGCAGTAAACAGCATCAGGTAGCAATGTTCAGAGCAAGAAATCAACATGCTACAGGACCTTAACATAGCAAAGCAAGGCATGAAAGTGTTCTACTAAATTCACATGACAAAACTCCCTTACTGACCATAAGCCAAAAAGTACCAGAAGATATGATGGCAAGCACGTAAACATAGCAAATTTCGTTATCAGGTTTCAGACTTGGCAGAAAACAGAGCATGGCAGAAATAATAATATGTAGGCCTCTTTGTGAGCTTGATGCACTCACTACGGAGCAATTCATGACAAACCAAGCATACCTACAGCAAGATGGCATGTTTATGAAGCTAACCATGGCAAGAACAATTGCATAGCATGTATGGATCAACTGCAAAAATCATGGCAAAATTGCATATCATGTTAAGAATCTGCCAGAAATATTTTATAGCAAAAGTAGAGCAATATTGAGTCACGCTATGGCACTCTATAATTGAACAAATTGCAGGAATGGATCAACTACAACTATAGATACAAAACGTCCTTACTGAACATCTCCAAAATATGCATGGATCTCTCTGTAGCATCAAGTTTACATGGCAACAAAATTACAGCAGACAAGGACTTGGAGAAATCACGGTCCCTGAAATCACAAATATTACGGGGCCTACTTTGGATGCTTGTGCTAGTCACCACAGAGATCACAAAAGTACATGGACTACACCACTGGAAAGATGGCATGGCATACTTCAAAACACATGCAGAGCTCATGCTCAAAAGATGCACAGATTAAATGATACAAAAATGACAAATCTCCAAGTTCTGTCAAGAACCAGAGAATAACAGCAACTAGCCCCCTTCCAACAGAGATTTGGGCATCAAGATGACCTCTAATGAAGATGGTGCAATTGAACAAAATGAAGAGCATCACGAGACGAACAATTTGACATATTACACGCGCGAATCGGAGCTACATGCACGGAGTTATGGCATCACGAACAGAGGCATATAATAACAAAATGCAAAAAACTTAGAAAAAAAACACAGGGCTCGGGAAGTCAACGGGAAGAGTAACCTCCAGATCGGATCGAGGGTTGGCTCGGGCTCGACGGCGCTCGGGTGCTCGCCGGCCGAAGAGGAAGGAGGGAGAGGGATGGCGGCGCCGGCGGAGGAGAGGGAGACCGGAGGGCGGCGGGGGCGGCGCGACCGCGGCGGCGGGGCACAGCAGGCCGGCGGCGGCGATGCCCGCGGCGGCGGCGGCGGTGAGCACGGCGGCGCGGAGGAGGCGGCAGGCGCGGGGCGCGGGCGGCGGTGCGGGCCGGCGGGCCCGCGACGGGCCGGGCGGGCCGGCGCGGTGGAGGATCCGGCGGCGACACGTGGCGGCGGCGCAGGCGGGCGGACGTGTCCGTCGGCAGACGATTTCGTCCGGCGGCGCGCGGTGGAGAAACTAGGGTTTCGTCTGCGATTCCGTTTTTCGGGATGCCCACATATAAATAGGTAGACGGAGCTAGGAGCCTCCAAATGAGGTGCGGTTTTCGCCCACACGATCGTGATCGAACGACCTAGAGCATGGAAGAGAGTTTGGTGGGTTTTGGGCTGGTTTTTGAGGGGGGTTTTGCTGGACACTCAAATGGACTTTGCGGATGCCCGGTTAACCGTTGGAGTACCAAACGACCTCCGAATGGAACGAAACATGACCGGTAGTCTCCGGGTGGTATATTAAGGCCACTTGACAAGCCTCGGTCCATTCCGAGAAAGTTTGACACACGCAGACGAAAGAAAACAAGAGGGGAGCACCGGAGAAGATAGGACTGCCGGATTGGAAAACGGACAACGGGGAAAATGCTCGGATGCATGAGACGAACACGTATGCGAATGCAAAGCACATGATGACATGATATAAAAATGCATGACATGACAAAATACAAAACGAAAGACAAAACCCGACAACGGAGGGAAAATCATAACACATAGCCGGAAATGGCAAGAGTCGGAGTTACAAATATGGCAAGTTACATGCGGGGTGTTACAACACTCCACCACTACGAGAGGATCTCGTCCCGAGATCTAGGACTGAAAGAACTCCGGATATTCGGAACGGAGATGGTCCTCGCGTTCCCAGGTGGCTTCCCGGTCGGAATGGTGCGACCACTTCACTTTCAGGAATTTGATTGACTTGTTGCGAGTCTTGCGCTCAGTTTCTTCAAGAATAGCAACGGGGTGCTCATGATAAGACAAATCTTCTTGGAGGTCAATCTCTTCGAAGTCGATAGTGCGCTCAGGCGTCTTGAAGCACTTGCGGAGCTGTGACACGTGGAACACATCGTGCACGTTCGCGAAGTTGGAAGGAAGCTCAAGTTGATAGGCGAGGTCGCCTCTTTTGCCAATGATCTTGAAAGGACCCACGTATCTAGGGGCAAGCTTCCCTTTGATACCGAAGCGACGAGTGCCTTTCATTGGAGAGACGCGGAGGTAGACATGGTCTCCGATCTCGAAAGCCAAATCACGATGCTTACTATCATAGTAGCTCTTCTGGCGCGATTGCGCGGCTTTGAGATTATCACGGATGACTTTACACATTTCTTCAGCTTCAGTGATTAAGTCATTGCCAAGAAGTTGGCGTTCACCAGTCTCTGACCAATTGAGAGGAGTACGACACTTTCTGCCATAGAGAATCTCGAATGGGGCCTTGCCCGAACTCGCTTGGAAGCTGTTGTTGTAGGAGAATTCAGCATATGGAAGACAATCTTCCCATTTCATGCCAAAGGAAATGACACAAGCCCTGAGCATATCTTCAAGAATTTGATTGACTCGCTCGACTTGGCCACTAGTTTGAGGATGGAAAGCTGTGCTGAAGCGAATGTTAGTGCCCATGGCCTTCTGGAAGGAGTCCCAGAACTTAGAGGTGAAGATGCTTCCACGATCTGAAGAAATCAATTGTGGAATGCCGTGCAAGGAGACAATTCTGGAGGTGTAGAGCTCTGCCAGCTGAGCTGCTGTGATGGATTCTTTGATTGGAAGGAAATGAGCCACTTTAGAAAGCTTGTCGATGACAACGAAGATAGCATCATTTCCGCGCTTGGACTTGGGAAATCCAGTCACGAAGTCCATTTCGATATGATCAAACTTCCATTCTGGGATAGCAAGAGGTTGGAGGAGACCAGCTGGTCGTTGGTGTTCTGCTTTCACTCTTCGGCAGACATCACATTCATTCACGAATTGAGCAATTTCTCGCTTCATTCGAGTCCACCAATACGACTGCTTGAGGTCATGATACATCTTCGTACTTCCAGGATGAATGGAAAGGAGAGAATTGTGCGCCTCGTTCATAATGACTTTCCTTAGATCACCTTTAGGAACCACAATACGGTCCTCGAATAATAAAGTGTCTCTGTCATCAATGCGATAGCACTTGTATTTGGAAAGACCCTTGTCGATACCACGTTTCACCTTCTTCACCATGGCATCAAGGAGTTGTGCCTCACGAATTTGATCTTCCAAAGTAGGAGATACTATGAGGTTGGCAAGAAAGCCTTGAGGAACAACTTGGAGATTCAGCTTGCGGAAAGCTTCACAAAGATCCGGTTGGAAAGGCTTGAGGATTAAGCTGTTGCAATAAGCCTTCCTGCTTAAAGCATCTGCAATGACATTGGCCTTGCCTGGAGTATATTCGATACTCGGATTGTACTCTTGAATCATTTCGACCCATCGAGTCTGCCTGAGGTTGAGGTTGGGCTGAGTGAAGATATACTTGAGACTCTTGTGATCAGTGAAAATGTCCACTTGTCTTCCCAACAAGAGATGTCTCCACGTTATTAATGCATGGACAACTGCCGCCAACTCAAGATCGTGAGTGGGGTAGTTCTTCTCGTTGGGCTTCAACTGACGAGAGGTATAGGCCACAACTTTCTTCTCTTGCATTAACACAGCACCGAGACCTTGGAGAGAAGCATCACAGAAAACTTCATACGGCTTGGATTCATCAGGAGGAGTCAAGACAGGAGCTGTGACTAGTTTCTCTTTGAGAGTGTTGAAAGCAACGTCACACTCAGGAGACCAGACATACTTCACATGCTTCTGTAGGAGGTTGGAAAGAGGCTTTGCAATCTTGGAGAAATTCTCAACGAATCTTCGGCAATAGCTTGCAAGACCCAGAAAACTGCGGAGCTGCTTGACATTTTGAGGAGGTTCCCAATCCACAACTGCGGACACCTTCTCGGGGTTAACAGCGATGCCCTTGGCAGAGATGATGTGACCAAGAAAACGAACTTCATCGAGCCAAAACTCACATTTAGAGAACTTCGCATAGAATTGATACTCTCGGAGCTTGTCGAGCACCAATCGCAAATGTTTGGCATGATCCTGCTTATTCTTGGAGAAGACCAAGATATCATCGAGATACACCAGAACGAATTCATTGGTATAGGGGTTGAAGATGAAATTCATCATCCGAGAGAACACCGGAGGAGCATTGACAAGGTCGAAAGACACGACAGTATATTCATAAGAACCAAAGCTCGTTCTGAATGCTGTCTTGGGAATATCTTCTTCATGAATGCGAATCTGATGATAACCCATATGAAGGTCAAGCTTCGAGAATACTTTAGCACCTTTGAGTTGCTCAAATAGCTCATTGATGTTGGGAAGTGGATAACTGTTCTTGATTGTCTTCTTGTTCAATGGACGGTAGTCGACACAAAGTCCGTCCGTGCCATCCTTCTTCTTGACAAAAAGAACACCACAACTCCATCGAGAAGAACTCGGTCTGATCAAACCCAGACGCTCTTGTTCATCGAGCTGCTTCTTCAATTCCTTCAGCTCGTTGGGTCCAAGCTTGTATGGACGCTTGCAAACGGGTTCAGTGCCTGGCTCCAGTTTGATAACGAACTCAACTGGCCGATGAGGAGGCATACCCGGAAGGTCTTCTGGAAAGACATCTTGATACTCGCAAATGACTGGAATTTGAGATATGGCATTCAATTCGCCCTTCTCATGGAGAGAGAAAAACCAAATGGTTTCATCACGAGCGGCAAAAATAATCACATCCTCAGACGAGTGTGTCAATTGAATTTCCCTGGCAGCACAATCAAGTTGAGCCTTGTGCTTAGAAAGCCAGTCCATTCCAAGAATTAGATCAATATCCGAGTCACCAAGAACAATTGGAGAAGACTGAAATTTATAGTCGCCCATCTTGATGGTAACATTCGGAACCATGGAACTTGCATTCATGAATTTACCCGGAGAGACAACTGATAACGGTCTAGGCAAATCTTGATAAACCAACTCATGCTTAAATGCAAATGGTCTTGACATGAAACAAAGAGATGCACCAGTATCAAAAAGAACGTTTGCGGGAATATCATTAACAGGAAGATTACCCATTATCACATCAGTAGATTCCTCCGCTTGAGCTGCATTCATCATGTTCACCTTTGCAGACTTTGGATTATGCTTGACCACTGCATTGCTGGAAGATCTGACAGGAGGAGGAGGAAGACGCCTTTGGTTGAAGCACTTGTTAGCATAGTGACCTTTCTGCTGACATTTGTTGCAAGTCACCTCTGAGAGTGGATGGTGATAAGGAGCATTGGACTTTGGAGCTTGATTCTGAGACTTGTTCTGATAGCCAGAGTTGGAAGACTTGGAAGAACCATGGCCACCTTTGTTCTTCTGCTGGTAAGGCTGATGAAACGGAGGAGGAGGAGGCAACCAGAACTTCTGTTGCTTAGCTGTCACAAGTGAGGAAGAAGAAGACTGAACTGCGTCTCTAACTCTGTTCTTAGAAGCCTCACACTTGGGCTGAGCAGCCTCTTGCTTCAGTGCCATATTATAGAATTGATCAAAGTGAGTAGGCTCAACAAGAACGAGAGCTAACTGCAGATCCTCTTTAAGGCCACCTCTGAAGTGATAGATCATGCTTCTCTCATCAGGAACGTCTTGTTTAGCGAAGCGAGCAAGTTTCTGAAACTGAATGTTGTATTGATACATAGACATGTTGCCTTGCTTGAGATTGCGGAACTCCTCATGCTTGCTCTCAACAACACTTTGTGGAATGTGGTGCGCTTTGAAGTCCCGACAGAAGTCAGTCCAAGTGATTACACGACCTCCTCTGAATCTTGATTGAACCAATCAGCAGCTGGTCCTGAGCTGAAAGAAGCGAACTTGACATAGTCCTCAGGCCTGACATTGCTACATTCAAAATGCTTGTTGATGTCCACAAGCCAATCATCGGCATCCGTGGCCTCGGCACAGTAGCTGAAAGACTTGGGCTGATTTGCGAGAAACTGGTTGAGAGTGGCGAAGTGAAACTGATTGTTGCCTTGACCTTGATTGCCGTAATTGCCTTGCCCTTGAGTACGTTCTTGCAAGAGTTGCAGAATCATTTGAGCATTGGCGTTGGTGGCTGCCATGATTGCTTGCCATGCCTCCGGAGGTGGAGGTGGTGGCGGAGGGTTCGCTTGACTCCCTTCATTGCGATCCGGATTCTGACGCGTTGGCGGAGCCATCCTGAAGAGGGTGACATCCGTTAGTATCTCGATAGAAAAATAGATAAGTAGAATCAACGGATAGAAATTGCAACATATAGTCTTCACAATAAACATTCGAACGAAGATGAACGAATGAATTCCGTAGTAAATCATCACACTTCCATAAGTTGAGAAGCCACTTGAAAAAGATATGGAATGAACATATGAATTCGAAGCAACTCGAATACCACAATACTAAATAAAAAAAAGTATTGGCTTGCAGAATAAGCCGGAACAAACATATGATAGATATTTCGTCCGAAGTTTTCGTGGTGGGGCCCACACGGGCTCAATCATACAGCACCATCATGTACAAGGCTGTGCACATGACATACGAAGCGTCCCCGAGCCGGCAAAGCCATGGACTCTTTAAGACACTACGACACCACTTTAAAATCAACCGTGGAAAGGCGGACCACTAGACGTCGAACCCCAATCTCATATCATGCGTCTGTCGGAAAGATATCCTAAGGCTACTTGAATTCCCACTTATAAACTCCCGAAACTTTCTGGTTATGCAATCTGGTGTAGGGGATACAGGGGACACAAAATATATCACCCAAACTAACAATCCCTAGATCCAGCTGTATCCATCCGTCAACACATAACCAAGAAACCTTCGGAAATCGTTTACCTCAACCTTCGAAAAACATCCGTTATACAAGTTATGGCAATACTGCCGAACTCCCGCCCCAGTACTGGGTGGCGTCGAGGTGATCTCACCAACAACTGCATAAAAGAGATTTTGATGTCGGCGAAACTCAGGTATTCCAGAACTGCAACGATAAAATTGTGACGACAACACCTCGGAGCTCAACTCCCCGGGACACTGCCACAACCCATAAATGACAGGAGGCACCAAGAACAATGTTCTCGTCACAAAACCATTGGAACGATTCCAAGATACCCGCGTGATCCTAAATTTTTTTTTTGTGAAATTTGAGGAGAGAATAGTCAAAACTTCTACGTCAGGAGACCTCACCAGAGCGACGAAGGGACTGAGGAGTAAAAAGAATCCTACTCTCCGATATATATAATCCTAAGACTCAACAACGCCAGCGATTCGATCAAGCAGGGGGCTCCTAAGTCGGGGTTGGCTCCGATTACCAACTTGTAACGCCCACGATGCGGCTATATCTCCCACGTGTCGAGGCACGACTTAGAGGCATAACCGCATAGTGGTTTTGTCGCAAGAAGGGTCATCTTCACACAATCCCATGTAATGAACAAGAATGGGATAAAGAGTTGGCTTACAATTGCCACTTCACACAATACATAAATATCATCATACATCATCCAAAATACAATCATATAGACCGACTACGGTCAAAATCCAGATGAAAATAAGACAACCCCAAATGCTAGATCCCCGATCATCCCAACTGGGCTCCACTACTGATCATCAGGAAAAGACACATAGTAACGACCACGTTCCTCGTCAAACTCCCACTTGAGATCGACGCCATCATCTGCACTGGCATCGTCGGCACCTGCAACTGTTTTGGTAGAATCTGTGAGTCACGGGGACTCAGCAATCTCACACCCGCGAGATCAAGACTATTTAAGCTTATAGGAAAGGGTGGTGTAATGAGGTGGAGCTACAGCGGCAAAAGCATATATGGTGGCTAACTTGCGCAAATGAGAGCGAGAAGAGGAGCAACGGAACGGACGTCATCTAGCCATGACCAAGAAGTGATCCTGAACACCTACTTATGTCATACATAACTCAGACCGTGTTCACTTCCCGGACTCCGCCGAGAAGAGACCATCACGGCTACACACGCAGTTGATGTATTTTAATTGGGTCAAGTGACAAGTTATCTACAACCGGACATTAACAAATTCCCATCTGCCTCATAACCGTGGGCACGGCTTTCGAAAGATAATACCCTGCAGGGGTGTCCCAACTTAGCCCATCATAAGCTCTCACGGTCAACGAAGGATAAACCTTCTCCCGGAAAGACCCGATCAGTCTCGGAATCCTGGTTTACAAGACATCTCGACAATGGTAAAACAAGACCAGCAAAGCCCCCGAATGTGCCGACAAATCCCGATAGGAGCTGCACATATCTCGTTCTCAGGGCACAACGGATGAGCCAGACGTCGGGTTGGCATAGACCCTGGTTGCCCAGGGGGCGCCGGACATCGCTCGGTTTGGGCCAGCACTCGAAGGAGCACTGGTCCGGGGGTTTAAAATAAAGATGACCCTCGGGCTCGCGAAAACCCGGGGGAAAAAGGCTTAGGTAGCAAATGGTAAAACCAAGGTTGGGCCTTGCTGGAGGAGTTTTATTCAAGGCGAACTGTCAAGGGGGTCTGTCGGGGATATACCCCGCGGTATGACCCGGCCGGAAGTATGACCCGGCCGGACTTGGCGCTTCACCGATGACCCGCCGAAGCACTGGCGACTCACGGGTCTGGCGGCTCACTGGTCAGACGACTCATGGATGGCCCCGACGGCGGGTCACATAGAAGACTAGGCCCAAGGCCCAGTAGGCCGGTTCATATTATGGTGGGCCGGCTTAAGACAGAGGGCATGAGGAATATTTCCTTGACGAGGAAGCAAGACCCGGACTTGTAATTAACTTGTAAGAGAAGATAGACTAGTCCTAGTCCTACTAGGACTCCTTATGTAACCCGCCCCTCTAACTTATATAAGGAGGGGCAGGGCACCCCAAAGAGGAACAAGTAACAAGAAACAATTTTTAGGGCTAGACACAAAGAGCCGGCCGAGCCGGCGACTCTCTCATGATCATAATGAGACCTAGCCTCAAAAAGCATGTAGGGTTGTTACCGGATGATGTTTTCCGGGGCCCGAAGCTGTCTAAATCCTTGTCTTGTGTTGCTTCTCTCAATTCCGCCCAACCCCTCTCAAGCTACTACATAGATGCGCTAGCCTCACGACTAAGTCCTGACACTAAGGACATCTGCCGTGACAAAACCACGACAGTTGGCGCCCACCGTGGGGCTCGCGCACGGTGGTGTTGAGTTCTTGGAGGGATCTCTTCCAGTGATCGAGAAGTTTGTGATTTTTCGGATGAAGAAGAGCCGGGTTGAAATGATCTGGGTCAATTTCAAAGTTTATAATCTATGAGGTCTGACAAAATTAAAATTTGTGTGCGCCGTTGCATACAAGCAGACGATCCGTCGTGGCCGGATCACCTTTTTTTTCCTTCGTCGCTGCGAGACAGCCAAGTGCAAAGGGGGTTTTCATCTGCACGTATCAAAGTCGTTAGGGTTTCTTTGTCTGATTCGCCGAGTCGCCGCCGCTACGTACAATAGTCGCCGAGACCGATAAGCAAATAGTTGTCCGTATCAAGATCGAATCCGGAGATTTCCTTTTCCCGTTGAGATTGAAGCGAATCGGCTGCACCGAACGCTTACGTATTTTGGTGTCTTCTGACTACTCCTACTCCCGAGGATAGGGTGACAAAAACAAACACATCAGCAGGAGCTGTCGGCATCAGTCAGAAGATGAGATGTTGAAAGGAAAGAGCGCCAGGAGTTGATCCCGTGAAAGGAAAGGACAAGTTTTTGGTTTCGCCGCCTCGTCTTCAAACTGCCGTTCCGAACCGCCAGCCGCCTTTTTGCTGTTGCTGAGGCGTCCATCTTGAGCCGGTCACGCTGCCCTCCTATTGCCGCGGCTGTGTCCCGCTCTAGCCTGTGCCGCCGCGCCAGCGCCGCCTCGTTCTGGTCTTCTCCAGCTCGTCCCGCGTGTGGCCCCGCCATCCTGCCAGCTTGTCTTAACTCCCCTTTGCCTTTTGCCGCTGAGCCATCCTGCCCTCTGCTCTCGAGCGCCTGACGCTGCCTGAAGGAGAGGGGAAATTGGGGAGTGTTGAAACTGCCTGGCCGGACGCCGTTTAGGACTCCAAAGACTTACTACTACTGCATGGCTCCAAGGACTTACTACTACTGCATGGCTCCAAGGACTTACTACTAGTGCTAATTGAAAAGCACAATGGCGCAATTTCCAAGGAGGACCATCATCCATCACGTGAAAGACAAAGACTAGTCAGAGTGATGAATCAATTTCTCCATTACTACTCCACAGCGACGACGACGCTAAACTTGTTATGGTCAGACCCCTTCCTGCTGTCCAATGAACGCATGAAGGGCCCGACAGTTTACAGTCCAACATACGTTGACGCTGGAGGCCGTGCAAGCATCTGTACCATGCCAGGCTACCGGAAAATTCATCCAACACGAGCATCCTTGTTTATTTGACAAAAATACCAGGTGCTATTTATCTTATTTATTTTTAAGCACATATTAATTCATCCAAGCAAAACTACTTTGCCCTGCTGTGTTTTATAGGCAGGAGAATTATTTATTACAAAGTGGCATTATACCACGGAGATGGAGGCGTGCCAACATCAATCGGCACAGGTGGTCGTCCTTACTCAACGGACTCCCGCACGGGCTTACAATGCTGTGGCCGACTCATCCGTCCACGCCGCCTTACAACGCCATGGTTATTTCTCGCGTCCGCACCGGCTTACAACGAGGAGGACAACTTACTCGTCCACACCGGCTTACAATACCACGATCGACGCATCTGTTGTCCGGGCGAATCAGGTGGTATCCCTCCAATGTATTTTATCAGTACATGTTAATTCATCCGACAAAAGTTACTCTGGCCTGTAATATTTTTATGCAGGACGGCTATTAAAAGAAAAAGGGGTGGTATTATACCGCGGAGGCACGTTCGGTTGTGCCGCGCAGCTTCACGGACACGCGTATCGCGGTCCGGTTTACATCAACGCGCCGGCCGACTCGCCCGTCCGCACCGCGTTACAACACCACGGACGAATCGCCCGTCCGCCCTCGCGGCCGGTTCACGCGTCCACGCTGGCTTACAACGCGGAGATCAATTTGCTCGTCCGCACCGGCTTACAACGCTACGGCCGACTCATCCGTTTGCTCCTTCGGGTGACTCATCCGTGGTTGATTTTAGCTTCACCGTGGTGACCATCAACTCCATGGCGGATAATTTCTGGCCTAACATATCAGGTGACATCTATCTAAGTCTATTTTTGACACATTGTTTTTTGTCAAAAGAACAACTACTTTGGACCGTATATTTTGATATGCAGGACAATTATTCATTATAAAACATGGTTATGGAGCACGCGCTGGCAACGTCCTGCCCGGTGTTCGTCCGTGTCACATTACACGGTGAATGAACGTGAGCAAGTCGCCGTCCCTGTGGCCCGGTTTACATCAGCTTGCCGGGACCACGCATGCGATTAACTCGCCCGTCTGTGCCGGTTTACAACACCGGTGCCGATTTTCCCCGTCCGCACCGGCGTACAACACCACGGCCGGCTCATCTGTCTGTGCCGCCTCTGATGCTACGGTCGTCTTTACCATCCGTCTCTCGCGGGTTGGTCTATATAAACACACTGGGGCGCACCTGTATGGATGAGCTGTTTATTGAATATGAGCGAGTCACTGCTTGGGAAGCCCGGTTTTTCTTCCAACAAATTGGAGGCGAATTATCATGTATTATCAGCCGCTGTCTGCACTGGATGGTTCAATGGGCAGGCGCACAAGTCGATGCCACTACAGTTTGGTTAACTTCAAAACGTCCAGTTGGAAGGAACCATTGGCCGAGTTGCTAACACGGCTCATACGGCATCATTCATAACCCGCCGCAGTCACTTCAACCTTCTGTGGATTCACATCGCGCTATCAATACCAATGATATACACCTTATGCTATGAACAATATGGAGAATCTCAAAGCCAACTCCTCGAGTCATCTTGAGACTCGGGGGCTACAATGATATGACTCGGCAGCATTGGTCGGTTTCAATGCATTCAAGAACTCCGGGTCATTAGAGGGAAAAATAACCCGGTCCCGAAGGCTACCGCCATATTGGTAAAAAGTTCAAAGGCCGTCAGAAAATTTCCGGCTTAAAAAGAAGGATTCCGGTTTAGATCCGGCTCAAGAGACTTGACATCTCCCACAAAGCACTGAAGCTCTTAAATATCCGGTTTAAAATCCGTTTCAAGGGAAATTTATCTGCCACAAAGTTTTGAAGCTCTCAAATCCGGTTCAAAATCCGGTTTAAGGTAAATTTATTTATCACAAAGCTTTGAAACTCTCAATATCCGGTTTTTCCGGTTCAAAAAGAATTTATCTCTCGCAAAAGTTCGAGTTCTCAGGAAAAATTAAAGGGACCAAAAAGAGCCTGTTACAAAGCACAGGTACCCTGCTTTAATGACCATTGGGGCCTGATCGTATTCGAATTTAGCTTAACCCTTTAGGTGTGACCCTGATCGTATTCGAATCAGAGTCATTAAAATATTCTCATGATCACTAGGGGGCTTCCTGTTCAAACATAGGTCGTATTCGAACCAAGAGAACATAGCTGTCGATACCCTTTTGATCGGCACACTGCCGAGTTCATTGGGGAGTTTCTTGGTCATATTTGAACCATAACTCAACCCCCTTTGGAAACCGACGTGGAATGTATTCGAATCAGCGTCGTTAAACAACTCTCAAGGTCATTTGGGGGCTTCCTGTTCAAACATAGGTCGTATTCGAACCAAAGAGAACATAGCTATCGGTACTCTCTTGATCGGCAACGCCAAAGCCACTGGGGGCTATATGATCGTATTCGAATCTTAGCTTAACCCCTTTGGGACGGTTTTCTGATCGTATTCGAATAAGACGCCGGCTTATGACAATCATCATCTATGTGGAAGCATTGGCTTCTAAGGATTGGGTTATCACACTTACTGCATAGGTATCATAAGCCGGTCGTACAATTCAATATCACAGGTATGATATTGTTTATACATGATTATGTTTAAACCGGCCTTGGCTATGGACTTTAAGCCGCCGGTATGTTTTGAATTGCGCCATTGGAATCATGCGCGTATCAAAGATTGGGTTATCATCCTTATATTGCAGGTCATATAAACCGACAATGTAAATTCAATATCACAAGTATGATATTATAATTATGTTTCAAAGTTATGATTCATAACAGGCTTATCTGTGACTCCTTTTTTACACATCAGTGGTCATATGTAAGATATTATGACCCACCCTGCGGTAAACCGCCAAGGGTTCTTGTGATCTACTTGCGTGCAGGATAAGACTACATTTGGGTGGTTACCCGCCCTGGTTTTTGACGTTAAGTCGCCAGGGCATATGTTGTTTAAACTTTGCAGGATTTACAGAGCTATGACTTACATAAATGATTAAATTCAAGCCCATCATCATAGATGGATATTGGTGTCTCAAAAGGGTTATCAATTCTTGATTTTCTCAAAGGCTATAAGCCGCCGGGTTGTACAAATTTCGGCTTACAATGGAGGCGTATTAAATCGCCATCGGCCAAGAGCCGCCGGGTTTTTAAACTCCGGATTGACCTATCAGCAGATGAGGTATTCAAAGTCGCTTTGGCGCAATGGCTATTATTTTATCAATGGATATGATTTATTCTACAATGGAAAGAATAGTCCCGAGTCGCTGCAGGCTTATGACCCAGCACTTGGGGGCAACATTATTCAAATTGACATTACATCAAATATGCAAGTCCCATGTCACTGCCAGCATGCACCATGGCACTTGGGGGCTAATGCAAAGTCATTTTTTGCTCAACTTATTGAAGACCCGACTCATCACATTCTAAATGAGTTGGCCCTTGGGGGCTACCAATTGCTCCTGTCAAAAATTCAAGGTACACAAGCATTACTCCATTATATTGAACGGTCCACTATTTAGTTGGTGGAGTACAAAACTCTTAACCTTGTGGACGTGGCTTCAAGCCCCATGGTGGAGACTATATTATATGATGTTATTATCAATTATATACAAAGTCCCAGCTCAGTATTATCTTACTAAGCCGGCCCTTGGGGGCTGCACATTACTGTTCAAATTTACATGGTTATATCTACAAAGTCCCTGCTCATTATTGCATAATGACCCGGCCCTTGGGGGCTACACTGGTTGAAGTTTTCATGAGCATAAAGCAATTACAAGTCCCAGGTTGCTGCAAGCATGACAACCCGGCACTTGGGGGCTACATGCGTGGAATATTCAGTTTATATGATTGAGATGAATAAACCGGATTTCTTCAAGGTTGCAGCACTTATTGGAGCAAGTCTTAAACCATCACTTTGTTCTGCTCAAGACTTGGGGGCTACAGGTAATATGGATATAAGAGAGAAAAATCTTCAAATTATCAGTTTTGAGCAAATCAGGAGGATCAATTACATAAACCGGTGTCAACAACAATTATGACCCGGCATCGTCTGTTTTATAATCCGGTAGTTTTTGGTAATGATAAACCGGCAAGTTTTACATCTTCAAGCCGGCTGAATATCAGATGAGTATTTGAAGACAGAAATTATTTAACCCGGCGCCTTGGAAGCTGACTCAAGTGGATTATTCTTCACAATATCTTTCTGTGAGAAACCAACATCAGCAAATTGAGTATGAAGCTAGCTTATTTGACACGGATTTTCTAGATGAATGAAATGACAATTGGACTTAAGGATAATCAGGTCCCGCCTCAGGAGAATATTTAACCCGGAGCACAAGGAATTAAGGATGATTAGGTGCCGGCGTACAAGAATTTTTTAATCCGGAACACGATCTGTCAAAGTTGTTCTTGTGTTTATTTTACAGGATCAGTTTAATATGGATAAATCCAAATTAAACTGGGGGCTAATGTCGGGGATATACCCCGCGGTATGACCCGGCCGGAAGTATGACCCGACCGGACTTGGCGCTTCACTGATGACCCGCCGGAGCACTGGCGACTCACGGGTCTGGCGGCTCACTGGTCAGACGACTCACGGATGGCCCCGACGGCGGGTCACATAAAAGACTAGGCCCAAGGCCCAGTAGGCCGGTTCATATTATGGTGGGCCGGCTTAAGACAGAAGGCATGAGGAATATTTCCTTTACGAGGAAGCAAGACCCGGACTTGTAATTAACTTGTAAGAGAAGATAGACTAGTCCTAGTCCTACTAGGACTCCTTATGTAACCCGCCCCAAAGAGGGACAAGTAACAAGAAACAATTTTTAGGGCTAGACACAAAGAGCTGGCCAAGCCGGCGACTCTCTCATGATCATAATGAGACCTAGCCTCAAACAGCATGTAGGGTTGTTACCGGATGATGTTTTCCGGGTCCCGAAGCTGTCTAAATCCTTGTCTTGTGTTGCGTCTCTCGATTCCGCCCAACCCCTCTCAAGCTACTACATAGATGTGCTGGCGTCACGACTAAGTCCTGACACTAAGGACATCTGCCGTGACAAAACCACGATAGGGTCCCATAAATCACCCGACCGTGTAAGGAACGCAAACTCAAGGAACATAATCCCGGTATAACAGTAACTAGGGCGGCAAGAGTGGAACAAAACACCAGGCATAAGGCCGAGCCTTCCACCCTTTACCAAAATATATAGATGCATTAATTAAATAAGAGATATTGTGATATCCCAACATGGAACCAACTTCAACTTCACCTGCAACTAGCAACGCTATAAGAAGGCCTGAGCAAAAGCGGTAACTTAGCCAAACAATGGTTTGCTAGGAAAGGATGGTTAGGGCTGACATGGCTAAAATGGGAGACATGATATATCAAGTGATAGGTAGCGGAGCATGGCAATAGAGCGAACAACTAGCATAGCAAAGATAGAAGTGATTTCGAGGGGTGGTCATCTTGCCTGCAAGATTCTCAGAGCTGTCGAAAGCTTGATCCTCGTAAGCGTACTCGACAGGTTCCTCGTTCACGAACTCATCTCCCGGCTCTACCCAAGACAAGAACACAACAAACGGAACCACAATCAACAACGAGAAATGCACGAGCAACATGATGCAAAACATGTATGATATGCGAGATATGATATGCGCTGCATATGCGTGCTCCGGAAGGGAAATGATGAACAAGGCAGTAACTTGGCAAACCAAGCATGCCACTGGAAGGATGAGATGATTTCGGTCGAAATCGATATAAAGATCACCGGAATCGGATGCACGGTTTGCAAATGGGAAGCAAAACAAAAATGACACGAATCTGCGATTAACAGCATGATAGCACTTAATATGAAACAAACAACAATGCTACAGCACCCCAACATAGCAACAAAGCACATGCCAGTAATCTACAGGAGATGCGTGACAAAATATGAACAATGAGCTATGGTTAGTTCCCAACATATCAAGCTCAAACAACCATGGCAAAGGTGCAAAAGATTACAGGTTCACAGACTTGATGAAAAACTGGACATGGCAGTAAACAGCATCAGTTGGCAATGTTCAGAGCACGAAATCAACATGCTACAGAAACTTAACATAGCAAAGCAAGGCATGTCAGTGTTCTACAAAATGCACATGACAAAAGTCCCTTACTGACCATAAGCCAAAAAGGAGCAGAAGATATGATGGCAAGCACGTAAACATAGCAAGTTTCGTTATCAGGTTTCAGACTTGGCAGAAAACAGAGCATGGCAGAAATAATAATATGTAGGCCTCTTTGTGAGCTTGATGCACTCACCACGGAGAAATGCATGACAAACCAAGCATACCTACAGAAAGATGGCATGTTTATGAAGCTAACCATGGCAAGAACAATTGCATAGCATGTATGGATCAACTACAAAAAGCATGGCAAAATTGCATATCATGTTAAGAATCTGCCAGAAATATTTTATATTAAAAGTAGAGCAAGATTGAGTCATGCTATGGCACTCTATAATTGCAAAAAATTGCAGTAATGGATCAACTACAACTATAGCTACAAAACATCCTTACTGAACATCTCCAAAATATGCATGGATCTCTCTGTAGCATCAAGTTTACATGGCAACAAAATTACAGCAGACAAGGACTACACCACTGGGCCTACTTTGGATGCTTGTCCTAGTCACCACAGAGATCACAAAAATACATGGACTACACCACTGGAAAGATGGCATGGCATACTTCAAAACACATGTAGAGCTCATGCTCAAAAGATGCACAGAGTAAATGATACAAAAATGACAAATCTCCAAGTTCTGTCAAGAACCAGAGAATAACAGCAACTAGCCCTATTCCAACAGAGATTTGGGCATCAATATGACCTCTAATGAACATGGTGCAATTGAACAAAATGAAGAGCATCACGAGACGAACAGTTTGACATATTACACGCGCGAATTGGAGCTACATGCACGGAGTTATGGCATCACGAACAGAGGCATATAATAACAAAATGCAAAAACTTAGAAAAAACACAGGGCTCGGGAAGTCAACGGGAACAGTAACCTCCAGATCGGATCGAGGGTTGGCTCGGGCTCGACGGCGCTCGGGTGCTCGCCAGCCGGAGAGGAAGGAGGGAGAGGGATGGCGGCGCCGGCGGAGGAGAGGGAGACCGGAGGGCGGCAGTCGCCGGCGGCGGGGGCGGCGAGGTCGCCGGCGGCGGGGGCACCGCGACCGCGACGGCGGGGCACAGCAGGCCGGCGGTGGCGATGCCCGCGGCGGCGGCGGCGGTGAGCACGGCGGCGCGGAGGAGGCGGCAGGCGCGGGGCGCGGGGCGGCGGTGCGGGCCGGCGGGCCCGCGACGGGCCGGGCGGGCCGGCGCGGTGGAGGATCCGGCGGCGACACGTGGCGGCGGCGCAGGTGGGCGGACGTGTCCGTCGGCAGACGATTTCGTCCGGCGACGCGCGGTGGAGAAACTAGGGTTTCGTCTGCGATTCCGTTTTTCAGGATGCCCACATATAAATAGGTAGAGGGAGCTAGGAGGCTCCAAATGAGGTGCGGTTTTCCCCCACACGATTGTGATCGAACGACCTAGAACATGGAAGAGAGTTTGGTGGTTTTGGGCTGGTTTTTGAGGGGGTTTTTGCTGGACACTCAAATGGACTTTGCGGATGCCCGGTTAACCGTTGGAGTACCAAACGACCTTCGAATGGAACGAAACTTGACCGGTAGTCTCCGGGTGGTATATTAAGGCCACTTGACAAGCCTCGGTCCATTCCAAGAAAGTTTGACACACGCACACGAAAGAAAACAAGAGGGGTGCACCGGAGGAGATAGGAGCGCCGGATTGGAAAACGGACAACGGGGAAATGCTCGGATGCATGAGACGAACACGTATGCGAATGCAAAGCACATGATGACATGATATAAAAATGCATGACATGACAAAATACAAAACGAAAGACAAAACCCGACAATGGAGGGAAAATCATAAACATAGCCGGAAATGGCAAGAGTCGGAGTTACAAATATGGCAAGTTACATGCGGGGTGTTACAACCGTGCACGTACTCATGCTTCGTGGCTAGCCACACCCGCGCGGGTACACGGTGGAGCTCATTTCTGTACGAAATGGCAGCCCATGTGCTAATTTGAACGCGTGTAGCGGTTGTTTTCCTATGGAGGTCGTGTACCACGCGTGCACGAAACAAAGTTCGGCTTTATAAATAAAGTTATATCGCTCAATGGAATGTACATAGAATGTAAAATGATTTTTATGGAGAAAAAGGCAGTCCGCTCCACTATATGCAATGGAGCCTGCCTGCCTGGTTTGTCTCTCTTTAGAGTATCTCACACAAGGCTGCGGTGGCCTCTCTCTCTCTCTCTCTCTCACCGTTGGTCACTAATCCGGTCGCATCCCGTCCGCCGGCGAAAAGGGAGGACGTGCACCGTTTCTCCGTTCGACGGCGCCGAGGCAGCACGTCCCGATTTGTGGTACACGTAGTTCTCTCTGACCAAGCTCCGGCGTGGTAGGGCCTACGCCACCTGCTCGCTACCGCAGTATGGGCAGATTCCGCCCGCCGCCGCTCACCTAGTTACATCCCAATGACTTCCAGGTATCCCCTCCGGCCTTGCTCCACTGCCCGTCTTCCCACGTCGCTGCATGTGGATCTTCCATAGTTCTTTCCCCAAAACGTAGCTCGTCTGGCGTACTTTCCATATTGCAATCTCGTCCTCACACCGTTTTAGACAAACACAACTGTGTTGTTATCTTCCCTTAGGACAAGGAATATGCTTCTTTTTTATCGTCGCATGTGTCATCAACTGTTATTGGCCAATAATTGTTTCCTTTCTACAGCTTTTTTGCAAACAGGGCTATCCATTTCACCTCGTTGCTATTGCGACCTTTAGGTGAACTGCACAAATCACTTTTTTCTTAAGAGTGTTTTGTGCAGTTCTACCAAAATGTCACACGGGCAACGTCTCTACATTTCAGTGCGACTGCACAAAGGGAGATTGGTTTTGCTCTATCCTCCTCATCCAACTCCGAGCCTAGTCTTCTCCAACTAGTTAGTCTTAAGAGAGACTGCAAAGGTGACCAGCTTCTATCTGTGTGTTTATTGTTTCATCAGTAGTCCTCTATTATCATAATCACACTTAATAACTTTCGAACAGGAAGGCTCAGCTCTATTTTAGTGGAAGTGCACAAAATGATCGGAACGTTGCACGCTCCAGACAACTACTTTTTTCCCAACATGCCTTGTTGATTTAGACAGAGCTGGGGGGACGTTGCAGCCAATGAAAGCATGGATCAATTTTAATTTAACACCTTCTCACAACTTTGTCTTCAGTTGTGATGTAAATATGAGCTCTGATCTGCTAATAATTGAGATGCATTAGCAAGGGAGTTAGTTTTTTATTGTTTCCGAAAGAGCATCGATGGCAAGACACACAAAACAAAAGCTAAAAGCTCACACCATTGTACAATTTCATGTCGCCGGAAAATTATTTGCATAGTATGTCAATTATGTAAACAAATGATGGAAGCTTGATAGCATTGCTAGAAGCCTCTTCGGCATCCGGGTCCGTATGCCATGCACAAAATTATACTCCTTCGTTCCTAAATATTTGTCTTTTTACAAATTTCAAATGGGCATATTTTAGAGTGTAGATTCACTCATTTTGCTTCGTATGTCTAGTCCCTCCATTCCTAAATATTTGTCTTTCTAGAGATTTCAACAAGTGACTACATACGGCGCAAAATGAGTGAATCTACACTCTAAAATATGTCTATATACATCCGTATGTAGTAGTCCATTTGAATCTCTAAAAAGACAAATATTTGAGTAGTCACTCCTTGAAATCTCTAGAAAGACAAATACTCCGGAGTATATTTAAGAACCAAGGGGGTAGTGCACAGCCGCATGGGAGACTCAGCCCGGTCGTTGCGCCGCATTAATAGTGAGTAATGAGCAGTCAAATCATAAGCCCCACCTTTCCCATTGTAAGTTGCTCGGAAGAAGCAACCATCAATACGCTCTTCTTTGAATCCGCTCATAGTACTCCATCCGTCACTGTTTATAGAGCGCGCTTCAGAGAAAGAAAAATCTCTGGGACCAAGGCGACTAGCGATCAGCCTGAAAAACAGCATTGGTAGTTATAGCACAGCGTCTATTACTAGAGGAAATAATGCATACACACATGCAGTGCTTCCACCCCGGGTACACACATGCATGCACTGACTCTACTCCGTAGTACATCGAGAGAAAATTGTGGACTTGATTGTGGTTACCACGCCCTAATTAATTGAGCATTAAACCAAACGCGTCTAAAGTCTCTCTGGTGGTGGAAATGCATTGAGAGAAATGCATCATAATGAAGCGCGCCCTGTAAACTATGACGGAGGGAGGAGTAGTATGAAGGTGCAAAACCAAGTACGCGTATGGCCATCGGTCAACGCACCCCCTCTTGGCATATCACTGACGTGTGGGACCGGAGTGTGAGCAAACCGATCTCCATTGACGGCAACATGGCCAACCCGCCGTTCCTTGAGAGAGACGAGGAGCGAGAACACGCAGACGGGCTCGCACGAAGGCCAAGATATATTCGAGCATGGTTGGTCGATATCATCATTACATGTTGGGCTGCCGATTTCCGCCCTTCTCCGGAATAAATGTGTACTTTATGAGAGACTAAAAAAAATAAGTGTACAGAGGCTCCATCATGCGGTTCAGTAGTGGCACTACTCGTACTACTAAACCTTGCGCTTGGCTCTTCGCCTCTTCGTGAAGTCGAACAATGATGGTACTCCGCATGTTCGGTACTACAGTGTATGCCTCTGGCAATCTGACACCGAATGAACTGATGCGTGTCCACCGCCAGGGCGAGGGTACGTTGCATGAGTCAAAAGGCGTAAGCAAGCTTCACCTTGTCCTGCAAGCTTCTCCTCGTTCTGCGAGTTGACGGGACACACCAAAAAGTAGTGCTAGTCCATACTCCCTCCTTTCCGGTTAATATGGCTTAATCTCTTTTGCGGGTAAATGAGAGAGCTTTATTCATATATATAAGCATTCTTAGGACGATCAGCCAAGACACTGGTCACTAGGAAGCGAGGTACCCCGCAAAAAAAGAAGTAGGAAGCGAGGTGTTTCATCAAGCTAGCTCTTGGCCACATTCAAAGTGCAGCAAGCACAGTTCGCACAAAGATGCGCCGTAAGGTTTGCTGACCTGTTTACATGCGGAATAACAAAAAAAGAGGAAATATTACCGAGCACTCCTATTTGTAACAGGATATGAGCCAGAATTAAGCGAGAATTGTGGCGAGTGTTCCACGCAATCAACTTTTATTATCACATGCGAGAACCCTCGAAGAGAACCAAATGTGTTGAAGATTGCTTTATCACATTTTAAAAATATAATAAGAGTGCAGACGATCCTCCATCCGGTTCCTAGTACTAGTATAGTACATATCTCTATAGACTATAGTAGTAGTACTAGTACTAGTAAACTTTGCGCTTGGCTGTTCGCCCCTTCGGGAAGTTGAACAATAATAGTACTAGTATAGTGTATGCTTCTGGAAATCTGACACCGAATTAACTGTTGCACCTCCACCGCCTGAGCGAGGGAGAGCTTGCATTAGTCAAAAGTTTCTCCTTGTCCTGCGAGCCACCGCGCGCAAACTTCTCCCGTCCTGCAAGCTTCTCCTCGTTCGGCAAGTTGACGGGACACAGTGTCGGTGTGGAACGACACCTATGGGATCACAAGAATCCCTACTACGGTTGCCAGGGCGCAGGGTTGTGAGAAGAGCAGGATTACTAATTAGCACAAGGATCGTTTACCTAGGTTCGGGCCGCGAGGATGCGTAAAACCCTAGTCCTGCTTTGGTGGATGTATTTCAGAGAGTTCTTGAGCTCTCCAACTAGCTATGGTGGATGCGTGGTTTCAAAGAGGCGAATCCCTCTCCAGTACGCCATGGGCCTCCTTTTATAGTCGAAAGGGGCTGCCACAGTGGCACACAGGAGGTGGAAAGGCATACAGTACTGTGAGCTTATCGCCCGTATTACAGGACAAGATGCATTTATTGCGCCGCTGAGGTGTCCCCTAGCTTTATCAGGGGCGGGAGCGAGGCCCGCCACGTCCGTCGCCGCTCCTCCTCGCTTCGACACACGCCCTGGCCAACGATGCATGTGGCGCCATGTAGGCAGGCAGGCAGCTGAGGTGGCGCGATGGTGGAGCCATCACGAAGATCTGCATGCCGCCACGCAGGCGCGTGCTGAGTTGGCCTGGGAGCTGCATGTTCCCACGCAGGTGCGTGCTCAGCTAGTTGAGCTGGCAGCTGCATGCTAATCGTTGGCAGAAACTTGGTTGGTGCGGGCCTGGCAGTGGCCCCGCTGACGTCCTTGGTGAAGACCTTGCCAAGTGGCCCGGCAAGGGTCTAGCCGTAGCGTGCTGTTGTCCCCGGCAAGGATCTTGGCGGGGGTCTTGTGGCTCTCCTCGGCAAGGATCATGCCGAGGATCGTTGTCTTCTAATCCTCATCTTGTTTTTGACACTTCTTGTCTTCACAAAGACTGCATGCCAACATGGAGGTACCTCCCGAGCCCTGGTCCAATGTGGTTGATGGTGTTGGAGACCGCGGGCTCGAGGGTGGCTCACTCCGCTGGTGTGGGCGAGCCACCCCGGCAAGGGTCTTGCCAGGGCTGCTGAGGCTGCCCCGGCAAGGGTCTTGCCGGGGGAACCTGCTTCGCCTCTCTGCTCTTTTTTATTCTTGGCCTTGGCGTTGCCTTGGCTGTCTTGGGCTTCGGTTTTACCTCGGTTCACCTCCCCTATTTGTTGGAAATATGCCCTAGAGGCAATAATAAATGGTTACTATTATATTTCTTTGTTCATGGTAATTTCCTATTGTTCATGCTATAATTGTATTATCCGGAAATCATAATACATGTGTGAATACATAGACCACAACGTGTCCCTAGTAAGCCTCTAGTTGACTAGCTCGTTGATCAACAGATAGTCATGGTTTCCTGACGATGGACATTGGATGTCATTGATAACGGGATCACATCATTAGGAGAATGATGTGATGGACAAGACCCAATCCTAAGAATAGCTCAAAGATCGTGTAGTTCGTTTGCTAGAGTTTTTCCAATGTCAAGTATCTTTTCCTTGGACCATGAGATCATGCAACTCCCAGACACCGTAGGAGTGCTTTGGGGGTGCCAAACGTCACAACATAACTGGGTGACTATAAAGGTGCACTACGGGTATCTCCGAAAGTGTCTGTTGGGTTGGCACAGATCGAGACTGGGATTTGTCACTCCGTATGACGGAGAGGTATCTCTAGGCCCACTCGGTAATGCATCATCATTGTTGGGGAACGTAGTAATTTCAAAAAATTTCCTACGCACACGCAAGATCATGGTGATGCATAGCAAACGAGAGGGGAGAGTGTTGTCCACCTGTAGAGCACCTTTATAATCACCCAATTACGTTGTGACGTTTGGTAGCACACAAAGTGTTCCTCCGGTAAACGGGAGTTGCATAATCTCATAGTCATAGGAACATGTATAAGTCATGAAGAAAGCAATAGCAACATACTAAACGATCGGGTGCTAAGCTAACGTAATGGGTCATGTCAATCACGTCATTCTCCTAATGAGGTGATCCCGTTAATGAAATGACAACTCATGTCTATGGCTAGGAAACATAACCATCTTTGATTAACGAGCTAGTCAAGCAGAGGCATACTAGTGACACTCTGTTTGTCTATGTATTCACACATGTATTATGTTTCCGGTTAATACAATTCTAGCATGAATAATAAACATTTATCATGATATAAGGAAATATATAATACTTTATTATTGCCTCTAGGGCATATTTCCTTCAGTCTCCCACTTGCACTAGAGTCAATAATCTAGATTACATAGTAATGATTCTTACACCCATGGAGTCTTGGTGCTGATCATGTTTTGCTCGTGGAAGAGGCTTAGTCAACGGATCTGCTACATTCAGATCCGTATGTATCTTGCAAATTTCTATGTCTCCCACCTGGACTAAATCCCGGATGGAATTGAAGCGTCTTCTGATGTGCTTGGTTCTCTTGTGAAATCTGGATTCCTTTGCTAATGCAATTGCACCTGTATTATCACAAAAGATTTTCATTGGTCCTGATGTACTAGGTATGACACCTAGATCGGATATGAACTCCTTCATCCAGACTCCTTCATTTGCTGCTTCCGAAGCAGCTATGTATTCCGCTTCACACGTAGATCCCACCACGACACTTTGCTTGGAACTGCACCAACTGACAGCTCCACCGTTCAATGTAACTACGTATCCGGTTTGCGATTTCGAATCGTCCGGATCAGTGACAAAGCTTGCATCAACGTAACCCCTTACGATGAGCTCTTTGTCACCTCCATATACGAGAAACATATCCTTAGTCCTTTTCAGGTATTTCAGGATGTTCTTGACCGCTGTCCAGTGATCCACTCCTGGATTACTTTGGTACCTCCCTGCTAAACTTATAGCTAGGGACACATCAGGTCTGGTACACAGCATTGCATACATGATAGAGCCTATGGCTGAAGCATAGGGAACATCTTTCATTTTCTCTCTATCTTCTGCAGTGGTCGGGCATTGAGTCTTACTCAATCTCACACCTTGTAGTACAGGCAAGAACCCTTTCTTTGCTTGATCCATTTTGAACTTCTTCAAAACTTTGTCAAGGTATGTGCTTTGTGAAAGTCCAATTAAGCGTCTTGATCTATCTCTATAGATCTTAATGCCTAATATATATGCAGCTTCACCGAGGTCTTTCATTGAAAAACTCTTATTCAAGTATCCCTTTATGCTATCCAGAAATTCTAGATCATTTCCAATCAGTAATATGTCATCCACATATAATATCAGAAATGCTATCGAGCTCCCACTCACTTTCTTGTAAATACAAGCTTCTCCAAAAGTCTGTATAAAACCAAATGCTTTGATGACACTATCAAAGCGTTTATTCCAACTCCGAGAGGCTTGCACCAGTCCATAAATGGATCGCTGGAGTTTGCACACTTTGTTAGCTCCCTTTGGATCGACAAAACCTTCCGGTTGCATCATATACAACTCTTCTTCCAGAAATCCATTCAGGAACGCAGTTTTGACATCCATTTGCCAAATTTCATAATCATAAAATGCGACAATTGCTAACATGATTCGGACAGACTTAAGCATCGCTACGGGTGAGAAGGTCTCATCGTAGTCAATTCCTTGAACTTGTCGAAAACCTTTCGCAACAAGTCGAGCTTTATAGACAGTAACATTACCATCAGCGTCAGTCTTCTTCTTGAAGATCCATTTATTTTCAATGGCTTGCCGACCATCGGGCAAGTCAACCAAAGTCCATACTTTGTTCTCATACATGGATCCCATCTCGGATTTCATGGCTTCAAGCCATTTTGCGGAACCTGGGCTCACCATCGCTTCTTCATAGTTCGTAGGTTCGCCATGGTCTAGTAACATGACCTCCAGAACAGGATTACCGTACCACTCTGGTGCGGATCTTGATCTAGTTGACCTACGAAGTTCAGTAATAACTTGATCTGAAGTTTCATGATCATTATCATTAACTTCCTCACTTCTTGGTGTAGGTGTCATAGAAACTGATTTCTGCGATGATCTACTTTCCAATAAGGGAACAGGTACAGTTACCTCATCAAGTTCTATTTTCCTCCCACTCACATCTTTCGAGAGAAACTCCTTCTCTAGAAAGGATCCATTTCTAGCAACAAATATCTTGCCTTCGGATCTGTGATAGAAGGTGTACCCAACGGTCTCCTTTGGGTATCCTATGAAGACACATTTCTCCGATTTAGGCTCGAGCTTATCAGGTTGAAGTTTCTTCACATAAGCATCGCAACCCCAAACTTTAAGATACGACAACTTCGGTTTCTTGCCAAACAATAGTTCAAAAGGCGTCGTCTCAACGGATTTCGATGGTGTCCTATTTAGAGTGAATGCAACCGTCTCTAAAGCATAACCCCAAAACGATAGCGGTAAATCAGTAAGAGACATCATAGTTCGCACCATATCTAATAAAGTACGATTACGACGTTCAGACACACCATTACGCTGTGGTGTTCCGGGTGGCGTGAGTTGCGAAACTATTCTGCATTGTTTCAAATGTAGACCAAACTCGTAACTCAAATATTCTCCTCCACGATCGGATCGTAGGAATTTTATTTTCTTGTTACGATGATTTTCAACTTCACTCTGAAATTCTTTGAACTTTTCAAATGTTTCAGACTTATGTTTCATTAAGAAGATATACCCATATCTGCTCAAATCATCTGTGAAGGTGAGAAAATAACGATATCCGCCACGAGCTTCGATATTCATCGGACCACATACATCTGTATGTATGATTTCCAACAAATCTGTTGCTCTCTCCATAGTTCCGGAGAACGGTGTTTTTGTCATCTTGCCCATAAGGCACAGTTCGCAAGTACCAAGTGATTCAAAATCAAGTGATTCCAAAATTCCATCAGTATGGAGTTTCTTCATGCGCTTTACACCGATATGACCCAAACGGCAGTGCCACAAAAAAGTTGCACTGTCATTATTAACTCTGCATCTTTTGGCTTCAACATTATGAATATGTGTATCACTACTATCGAGATTCATTAAAAATAGACCACTCTTCAAGGGTGCATGACCATAAAAGATATTATTCATATAAATAGAACAACCATTATTCTCTGATTTAAATGAATAACCGTCTCGCATTAAACAAGATCCAGATATAATGTTCATGCTCAACGCTGGCACCAAATAACAATTATTTAGGTCTAAAACTAATCCCGAAGGTAGATGTAGAGGTAGCGTGCCGACGGCGATCACATCGACTTTGGAACCATTTCCCACGCGCATCGTCACCTCGTCCTTAGCCAAACTTCGCTTAATCCGTAGCCCCTGTTTCGAGTTGCAAATATTAGCAACAGAACCAGTATCAAATACCCAGGTGCTACTGCGAGTATTAGTAAGGTACACATCAATAACATGTATATCACATATACCTTTGTTAACCTTGCCATCCTTCTTATCCGCCAAATACTTGGGGCAGTTCCGCTTCCAGTGGCCAGTCTGCTTACAGTAGAAGCACTCAGTTTCAGGCTTAGGTCCAGACTTGGATTTCTTCTCCTGAACAACAACTTGCTTGTTGTTCTTCTTGAAGTTCCCTTTCTTCTTCCCTTTGCCTTTTTCTTGAAACTAGTGGTTTTACTGACCATCAACACTTGATGCTCCTTTTTGATTTCTACCTCCACTGCCTTTAGCATTGCGAAAAGCTCGGGAATCGTCTTATCCATCCCTTGCATGTCATAGTTCATCACGAAGCTCTTGTAGCTTGGTGGCAGTGATTGAAGAATTCTGTCAATGACGCAACCATCCGGAAGATGAACTCCCAGTTGAGTCAAGTGATTATTATACCCAGACATTCTGAGTATGTGCTCACTGACAGAACTATTCTCTTCCATCTTGCAGCTATAGAACTTATTGGAGACTTCATATCTCTCAATCCGGGCATTTGCTTGAAATATTAACTTCAACTCCTGGAACATCTCATATGTTCCATGACGTTCAAAACATCGTTGAAGTCCCGGTTCTAAGCCGTAAAGCATGGCACACTGAACTATTGAGTAGTCATCAGCTTTGCTTTGCCAGACGTTCATAACTTCTGGCGTAGCTCTTGCAGGAGGCCTGGCACCTAGCGGTGCTTCCAGGACGTAATTCTTCTGTGTAGCAATGAGGATAATCCTCAAGTTACGGACCCAGTCCGTGTAATTGCTACCATCATCTTTCAACCTAGCTTTCTCAAGGAACGCATTAAAATTCAACGGAACAACAGCACGAGCCATATATCTACAATTAACATAGACAAGCAAGATACTATCAGGTACTAAGTTCATGATAAATTTAAGTTCAATTAATCATATTACTTAAGAACTCCCACTTAGATAGACATCTCTCTAATCATCTAAGTGATTACGTGATCCAAAGCAACTAAACCATGTCCGATTAACACGTGAGATGGAGTAGTTTCAATGGTGAACATCACTATGTTGATCATATCTACTATATGATTCACGCTCGACCTTTCGGTCTCTGTGTTCCGAGGCCATATCTGTACATATGCTAGGCTCGTCAAGTTTAACCTGAGTATTCCGCGTGTTCAACTGTTTTGCACCCGTTGTATTTGAACGTAGAGCCTATCACACCCGATTAACACGTGGTGTCTCGGCACGAAGAACTTTTGCAACAGTGCATACTCAGGGAGAACACTTTTATCTTGAAATTTTACTGAGAGATCATCTTATAATTCTACCGTCAATCAAAGCAAGATAAGATGCATAAAGGATTAACATCACATGCAATCAATATAAGTGATATGATATGGCCATCATCATCTTGTGCTTGTGATCTCCATCTCCGAAGCACCGTGCTTGTGATCTCCATCTCCGAAGCACCGTCATGATCACCATCGTCACCGGCTCGACACCTTGATCTCCATCGTAGTATCGTTGTTGTCTCGCCAACTTATTGCTTTTACGACTATCGCTACCGATTAGTGATAAAGTAAAACTATTACATGGCGATTGCATCTCATACAATAAAGCGACAACCATATGGCTCCTGCCAGTTGCCGATAACTCGGCTACAAAACATGATCATCTCATACAACACATTATATCACATCATGTCTTGACCATATCACATCACAACATGCCCTGCAAAAACAAGTTAGACGACCTCTACTTTGTTGTTGCATATTTTACGTGGCTGCTACGGGCTTAGCAAGAACCGTTCTTACCTACGCATCAAAACCACAACGATAGTTTGTCAAGTTGGTGCTATTTTAACCTTCGCAAGGACCGGGAGTAGCCACACTCGGTTCAACTAAAGTGAGAGAGACAGACACCCGCCAGTCACCTTTAAGCAACGAGTGCTCCGAACGGTGAAACCAGTCTCGGGTAAGCGTACGCGTAATGTCGGTCCGGGCCGCTTCATCTCACAATACCGCTGAACCAAAGTATGACATGCTGGTAAGCAGTATGACTTATATCGCCCACAACTCACTTGTGTTCTACTCGTGCATAGCATCAACGCATAAAACCAGGCTCGGATGCCACTGTTGGGGAACGTAGTAATTTCAAAAAATTTCCTACGCACACGCAAGATCATGGTGATGCATAGCAAACGAGAGGGGAGAGTGTTGTCCACGTACCCTCGTAGACCGATAGCGGAAGCGTTATCACAACGCGGTTGATGTAGTCGTACGTCTTCACGATCTGACCGATCAAGTACCGAACGTACGACACCTCCAAGTTCTACACACGTTCAGCTCGATGACGTCCCTCGAACTCCGATCCAGCCAAGTGTTGAGGGAGAGTTTCGTCAGCACGACGGCGTGGTGACGATGATGATGTTCCACCGACGCAGGGCTTCGCCTAAGCTCCGCGACGGTATTATCGAGGTGTAATCTGGTGGAGGGGGGCACCGCACACGGCTAAAATATCGTATATCAAGTGTGTCTAGAGGTGCCCCCCTGCCCCCGTATATAAAGGAGCAAGGGGGAGGCCGGCTGCCTATGGGCACGCCAAGGAGAGGGGGGGAGTCCTCCTCCTAGTAGGAGTAGGACTCCCCTTTCCTAGTCCTACTAGGAAAAGAAGGGGGGAAGGAAAGAGAGGGAGAGGGAGAGGGAAAGGGGGCTGCGCCCCCCTCTCCTAGTCCAACTAGGACTCCTCCTGGGAGGGGGTGCACCACCTCCTGGCTGCTGCCCTCTCTCTCCCCTCAAGGCCCACTAAGGCCCAATACTTCCCCGGGGGGTTCGGTAACCCTCCGGCACTCCTGTTTAATCCGAAACTTCTCCGGAACACTTCCGGTGTCCGAATATAGTCGTCCAATATATCAATCTTTACGTCTCGGCCATTTCGAGACTCCTCCTCATGTCCGTGATCACATCCGGGACTCCGAACAACCTTCGGTACATCAAAACATATAAACTCATAATAAAACTGTCATCGTAACTTTAAACGTGCGGACCCTTTGGGTTCGAGAACTATGTAGACATGACCGAGACACCTCTTCAGTCAATAACCAATAGCGGGACCTGGATGCCCATATTGGCTCCCACATATTCTACGAAGATCTTTATCGGTCAGACCGCATAACAACATACGTTGTTCCCTTTGTCATCGGTATGTTACTTGCCCGAGATTCGATCGTCGGTATCTCGATACCTAGTTCAATCTCGTTACCGGCAAGTCTCTTTACTCGTTCCGTAATACATCATCCCGCAACTAACTCATTAGTCACAATGCTTGCAAGGCTTATAGTGATGTGCATTACCGAGTGGGCCCAGAGATACCTCTCCGACAATCGGAGTGACAAATCCTAATCTCGAAATACGCCAACCCAACAAGTACCTTTGGAGACACCTGTAGAGCACCTTTATAATCACCCAGTTACGTTGTGACGTTTGGTAGCACACAAAGTGTTCCTCCGATAAACGGGAGTTGCATAATCTCATAGTCATAGGAACATGTATAAGTCATGAAGAAAGCAATAGCAACATACTAAACGATCGGGTGCTAAGCTAACGTAATGGGTCATGTCAATCACGTCATTCTCCTAATGAGGTGATCCCGTTAATCAAATGACAACTCATGTCTATGGCTAGGAAACATAACCATCTTTGATTAACGACCTAGTCAAGCAGAGGCATACTAGTGACACTCTGTTTGTCTATGTTTTCACACATGTATTATGTTTCCGGTTAATACAATTCTAGCATGAATAATAAACATTTATCATGATATAAGGAAATATATAATACTTTATTATTGCCTCTAGGGCATATTTCCTTCAATCATAATGAGCTCAATGTGACTAAGGAGTTAGCCACGGGATCATGCATTGTGGTACGAGTAAAGAGACCTGCCGGTAACGAGATTGAACAAGGTATTGGGATACTGACGATCGAATCTTGGGCAAGTAACATACCGATTGACAAAGGGAATTGTATACGGGATTGATTGAATCCTCGACATCGTGGTTCATCCGATGAGATCATCGTGGAACATGTGGGAGCCAACATGGGTATCCAGATCCCGCTGTTGGTTATTGACCGGAGAGGCGTCTCGGTCATGTCTGCATGTCTCCCGAACCCATAGGGTCTACACACTTAAGGTTCGGTGACGCTAGGGTTGTAGAGATATGAGTATGCGGAAACCCGTAAGTTGTTCGGAGTGCCAGATGAGATACCGGACATCACGAGGAGTTCCGGAATGGTCCAGAGGTGAAGAATTATATATAGGAAGTCCAGTTTCGGCCACCGGGAACGTTTCGGGGGTTATCAGTATTGTACCGGGATCACCAGAAGGGTCCCGGGGGTCCACCGGTTGGGGACACCTGTCCCGGAGGGCCCCATGGGCTGAAGTGGGAAGGGAACCAGCCCTTAGTGGGCTGGGGCGCCCCCCATGGGCCTCCCCCCTGCGCCTAGGGTTGGAAACCCTAGGGTGGGGGGCGCCCCACTTGACTTGGGGGGTAAGTTACCCCCCTTGGCCGCCGCCCCCCCATCTAGATGGGTCTTGGCCGGCGCCCCCCCCTCCCAGGGGGCCTATATAAAGGCGGGGAGGGAGGGCAGTAGCACTACAGCCTTGGGCGCCTCCCTCCTCCCCTACAACACCTCTCTCTCTTGCAGAAGCTCGGCGAAGCCCTGCCGACATCCCGCTACATCCACCACCACGCTGTCGTGCTGCTGGATCTCCATCAACCTCTCCTTCCCCTTGCTGGATCAAGAAGGAGGAGACGTCGCTGCACCGTACGTGTGTTGAACGCGGAGGTGCCGTCCGTTCGGCACTCGGTCATCGGTGATTTGGATCACGGCGAGTACGACTCCATCAACCACGTTCATTGGAACGCTTCCTCTCGCGATCTACAAGGGTATGTAGATGCACTCCTTTCCCCTCGTTGCTAGTATACTCCATAGATGGATCTTGGTGAGCGTAGGAAAATTTTAAAATTCTGCTACGATCCCCAACGGTGGCATCATGAGCCAGGCCTATGCGTAGTTACTATGCACGAGTAGAACACAAAGCAGTTGTGGGCGTTGATGTTGCCAATTCTTCTTGCCGCTACAAGTCGTATCTTGTTTCGGCGGTATTGTGGGATGAAGCGGCCCGGACCGACCTTACACGTACGCTTACGTGAGACAGGTTCCACCGACTGACATGCACTAGTTGCATAAGGTGGCTAGCGGGTGTCTGTCTCTCCTACTTTAGTCGGAACGGATTCGATGAAAAGGGTCCTTATGAAGGGTAAATAGAAATTGGCAAATCACATTGTGGTTTTACGTAGGTAGAAACGTTCTTGCTAGAAATCTATACAAGCCACGTAAAAAGTTGCAACAACAATTAGAGGACGTCTAACTTGTTTTTGCAGCATGTGCTTTGTGATGTGATATGGCCAGAAGATGTGATGAATGATATATGTGATGTATGAGATTGATCATATTCTTGTAATAGGAATCACGACTTGCATGTCGATGAGTATGACAACCGGCAGGAGCCATAGGAGTTATCTTTATTATTTTGTATGACCTGCGTGTCATTGAGTAACGCCATGTAAATTACTTTACTTTGTTGCTAAATGCGTTAGCCATAGAAGTAGAAGTAATCGTTGGCGTGACAACTTCATGAAGACACAATGATGGAGATCATGATGACGGAGATCATGGTGTCATGCCGGTGACGAAGATGATCATGGTGCCCCGAAGATGGAGATCAAAGGAGCAAATGATATTGGCCATATCATGTCACTATTTGATTGCATGTGATGTTTATCATGTTTTGCATCTTATTTGCTTAGAACGACGGTAGTAAGTAAGATGATCCCTTATAATAATTTCAAGAAAGTGTTCCCCCTAACTGTGCACCGTTGCGAAGGTTCGTTGTTTAGAAGCGCCACGTGATGATCGGGTGTGATAGATTCTAACGTTCGCATACAACGGGTGTTGACGAGCCTAGCATGTACAGACATGGCCTCGGAACACACGCAATACACTAAGGTTGACTTGACGAGCCTAGCATGTACAGACATGGCCTCGAAACACGAAGGACCGAAAGGTCGAGCATGAGTCGTATAGAAGATACGATCAACATGGAGATGTTCACCGATCTTGACTAGTCCGTCTCACGTGATGATCGGACACGGCCTAGTTAACTCGGATCATGTTTCACTTAGATGACTAGAGGGATGTCTATCTGAGTGGGAGTTCATTGAGTAATTTGATTAGATGAACTTAATTATCATGAACTTAGTCTAAAATCTTTACACTATGTCTTGTAGATCAAATGGCCCACGTTGTCCTCAATTTCAATGCGTTCCTAGAGAAAACCAAGCTGAAAGATGATGGCAGTAACTATACGGACTGGGTCTGGAACCTGAGGATCATCCTCATAGCTGCCAAGAAAGATTATGTCCTAGAAGCACCGCTAGGTGAAGCACCAATCCCAGAGAACCAAGACGTTATGAACGCTTGGCAATCACGTGCTGATGATTACTCCCTCGTTCAGTGCGGCATGCTTTACAGCTTAGAACCGGGTCTCCAAAAGCGTTTTGAGAAACATGGAGCATATGAGATGTTCGAGGAGCTGAAAATGGTTTTCCAAGCTCATGCCCGGGTCGAGAGATATGAAGTCTCCGACAAGTTCTTGAGCTGTAAAATGGAGGAAAATAGTTCTGTTAGTGAGCACATACTCAGAATGTCTGTGTTACATAACCGCTTGTCTCAGCTGGGAGTTAATCTCCCAGATGACGCGGTCATTGACAGAATCCTTCAGTCGCTTCCACCAAGCTACAATAGCTTTGTGATGAACTTCAATATGCAAGGGATGGAAAAGACCATTCCTGAAGTATATTCGATGCTGAAATCAGTGGAGGTGGAAATCAGAAAGGAACATCAAGTGTTGATGGTGAATAAAACCACTAAGTTCAAGAAGGGCAAGGGTAAGAAGAACTTCAAGAAGGACGGCAAGGGAGTTGCCGCGCCCGGTAAGCCAATTGCCGGGAAGAAGCCAAGGAATGGACCCAAGCCTGAGACTGAGTGCTTTTATTGCAAGGGAAGTGGTCACTGGAAGCGGAACTGCCCCAAATACATAGCGGACAAGAAGGCCGGCAACACCAAAGGTATATGTGATATACATGTAATTGATGTGTACCTTACCAGTACTCGTAGTAGCTCCTGGGTATTTGATACCGGTGCGGTTGCTCATATTTGTAACTCAAAACAGGAACTGCGGAATAAACGGAAACTGGCAAAGGACGAGGTGACGATGCGCGTCGGGAATGGTTCCAAGGTCGATGTGATCGCCGTCGGCATGCTACCTCTGCATCTACCTACGGGATTAGTTTTAAACCTCAATAATTGTTATTTAGTGCCAGCTTTGAGCATGAACATTGTATCTAGATCTCGTTTAATTCGAGATGGCTACTCATTTAAATCCGAGAATAATGGTTGTTCTATTTATTTGAGAGATATGTTTTATGGTCAGGCCCTGCTGGTCAATGGTTTATTCTTGATGAATCTCGAACGTGATGTTACACATATTCATAGTGTGAATACCAAAAGATGTAAAGTTGATAACGATAGTCCCACATACTTGTGGCACTGCCGCCTTGGTCACATTGGTGTCAAGCGCATGAAGAAGCTCCATGCAGATGGACTTTTGGAGTCTCTTGATTACGAATCATTTGACACGTGCGAATCATGCCTCATGGGTAAGATGACCAAGACTCCGTTCTCCGGAACAATGGAGCGAGCAACCAATTTATTGGAAATCATACATACCGATGTGTGCGGTCCAATGAGTGTTGAGGCTCGCGGAGGATATCGTTATGTTCTCACTCTCACTGATGACTTAAGTAGATATGGGTATGTCTACCTAATGAAACACAAGTCTGAAACCTTTGAAAAGTTCAAGGAATTTCAGAGTGAGGTTGAGAATCAACGTGACAGGAAAATAAAGTTCTTACGATCAGATCGTGGTGGAGAATATTTAAGTCACGAATTTGGTACGCACTTAAAGAAATGTGTTATCGTTTCACAACTCACGCTGCCTGGAACACCTCAGCGAAATGGTGTGTCCGAACGTCATAATCGCACTCTATTGGATATGGTGCGATCTATGATGTCTCTTACCGATCTACCGCTCTCATTTTGGGGCTATGCATTAGAGACTGCCGCATTCACTTTCAATAGGGCTCCGTCGAAATCCGTTGAGACGACACCGTATGAATTATGGTTTGGGAAGAAACCTAAGCTGTCGTTTCTAAAAGTTTGGGGATGCGATGCTTATGTCAAGAAACTTCAACCTGAAAAGCTCGAACCCATGTCGGAGAAATGCGCCTTCATAGGATACCCTAAGGAAACTATTGGGTATACCTTCTACCTCAGATCCGAAGGCAAGATGTTCGTTGCCAAGAACGGGTCCTTTCTGGAGAAGGAGTTTCTCTCGAAAGAATTGAGTGGGAGGAAAGTGGAACTTGATGAGGTGATAGTCACCCCTTCCGTACCGGAAAGTAGCGCACCGCGGGAAGATGTTCCTGTGGTGCCTACACCGACTGGGGAGGAAGTTAATGATGATGATCATGAAGCTTCGGATCAAGTTACCACTGAACTTCGTAGGTCCACAAGGACACGTTCCGCACCAGAGTGGTACGGCAACCCTGTCCTGGAAATCATGTTGTTAGACAATGGTGAACCTTCGAACTATGAAGAAGCAATGGCGGGCCCAGATTCTGACAAATGGCTAGAAGCCATGAAATCCGAGATAGGATCCATGTATGAAAACGAAGTATGGACTTTGACTGACTTGCCCGATGATCGGCGAGCCATAGAAAACAAATGGATCTTTAAGAAGAAGATGGACGCGGATGGTAATGTGACCATCTATAAGGCTCGACTTGTCACTAAGGGTTATCGACAAGTTCAAGGGGTTGACTACGATGACACTTTCTCACCCATAGCGAAGCTGAAGTCCGTTCGAATCATGTTAGCAATTGCCGCATACTATGATTATGAGATATGGCAGATGGACGTCAAAACGGCATTCCTTAACGGCTTCCTTAAGGAAGAGTTGTATATGATGCAGCCGGAAGGTTTTGTCGATCCTAAGAATGCTAACAAAGTATGCAAGCTCCAGCGCTCCATCTATGGACTGGTGCAAGCATCTCGGAGTTGGAACATTCGTTTTGATGAGATGATCAAAGCGTTTGGGTTTACACAGACTTATGGAGAAGTCTGTGTTTACAAGAAAGTGAGTGGGAGCTCTGTAGCATTTCTCATATTATATGTGGATGACATACTATTGATGGGAAATGATATAGAATTCTTGGAAAGTAAAAGGCCTATTTGAATAAGTGTTTTTCAATGAAGGACCTTGGAGAAGCTGCTTATATATTAGGCATCAAGATCTATAGAGATAGATCAAGACGCCTCATTGGTCTTTCACAGAGTACATACCTTGACAAGATATTGAAGAAGTTCAATATGGATCAGTCCAAGAAGGGGTTCTTGCCTGTATTGCAAGGTGTGCAATTGAGCACGGCCCAATGCCCGACCATGGCAGAAGATAGAGAAAAGATGAGTGTCATCCCCTATGCCTCGGCCATAGGGTCTATTATGTATGCCATGCTGTGTACCAGACCTGATGTAAACCTTGCCTTGAGTTTGGTAGGAAGGTACCAAAGTAATCCCGGCATGGAACACTCGACAGCGGTCAAGAATATCCTGAAGTACCTGAAGAGGACTAATGATATGTTTCTCGTTTATGGAGGTGACGAAGAGCTCGTCGTAAAGGGTTACGTCGACGCTAGCTTCGACACAGATCTGGATGACTCGAAGTCACAAACCGGATACGTGTATATTTTGAATGGAGGAGCAGTAAGCTGGTGCAGTTGCAAGCAAAGCGTCGTGGCAGGATCTACATGTGAAGCGGAGTACATGGCAGCCTCGGAGGCAGCACAGGAAGCAGTCTGGATGAAGGAGTTCATTACCGACCTAGGGGTGATTCCCAATGCCTCGGGCCCGATGACTCTCTTCTGTGACAACACTGGAGCTATTGCTCTTGCGAAGGAGCCCAGGTTTCACAGGAAGACCAGGCATATCAAGCGTCGCTTCAACTCCATTCGTGAAAGTGTTCAAAATGGAGACATAGATATTTGTACAGTACATACGGACCTGAATGTAGCAGATTCGTTGACTAAACCTCTCCCTAGAGGAAAACATGATCAACACCAGGACGCAATGGGTGTTCGATTTATCACAATGTAACTAGATTATTGACTCTAGTGCAAGTGGGAGACTGTTGGAAATATGCCCTAGAGGCAATAATAAATGGTTATTATTATATTTCTTTGTTCATGGTAATTGTCTATTGTTCATGCTATAATTGTATTATCCGGAAATCGTAATACATGTGTGAATACATAGACCACAACGTGTCCCTAGTAAGCCTCTAGTTGACTAGCTCTTTGATCAACAGATAGTCATGGTTTCCTGACTATGGACATTGGAAGTCATTGATAACGGGATCACATTATTAGGAGAATGATGTGATGGACAAGACCCAATCCTAAGCATAGCTCAAAGATCGTGTAGTTCGTTTGCTAGAGCTTTTCCAATGTCAAGTATCTTTTCCTTGGACCATGAGATCGTGCAACTCCCGGACACTGTAGGAGTGCTTTGGGTGTGCCAAACGTCACAATGTAACTGGGTGACTATAAAGGTGCACTACGGGTATCTACGAAAGTGTCTGTTGGGTTGGCACGGATCGAGACTGGGATTTGTCACTCCGTATGACGGAGAGGTATCTCTGGGCCCACTCGGTAATGCATCATCATAATGAGCTCAATGTGACTAAGGAGTTAGCCACGGGATCATGCATTGCGGTACGACTAAAGAGACTTGCCGGTAACGAGATTGAACAAGGTATTGGGATACCGACGATCGAATCTCGGGCAAGTAACATACCGATTGACAAAGGGAATTGTATACGGGATTGATTGAATCCTCGACATCGTGGTTCATCCGATGAGATCATCGTGGAACATGTGTGAGCCAACATGGGTACCTAGATCCCGCTGTTGGTTAGTGTCTGGATAGGCGTCTCGGTCATGTCTGCATGTCTCCCGAACCCGTAGGGTCTACACACTTAAGGTTCGGTGACGCTAGGGTTATAGAGATATGAGTATGCGGAAACCCGAAAGTTGTTCGGAGTCCCGGATGAGATCCCGGACGTCACGAGGAGTTCCGGAATGGTCCGGAGGTGAAGAATTATATATAGGAAGTCCAGTTTCGGCCACCTGGAAAGTTTCGGGGGTTATCGGTATTGTACCGGGACCACCGGAAGGGTCCCGGGTGTCCACGGGGTGGGGCCACCTGTCCCGGAGGGCCCCATGGGCTGATGTGGGAAGGGAACCAGCCCTTAGTGGGCTGGGGTGCCCCCCATGGGCCTCCCCTGCGCCTAGGGTTGGAAACCCTAGGGTGGGGGGGGGGGCGCCCCACTTGACTTGGGGGGTAAGTTACCCCCCTTGGCAGCCGCCCCCCCATCTAGATGGGTCTTGGCCGCCCCCCCCCCCCCCCCCCCCGCCCATCTAGATGGGTCTTGGCCGGTGGCCCCCCTCCTAGGGGGCCTATAAAAAGGGGGGAGGGAGGGCGGTAGCACTACAGCCTTGGGCGCCTCCCTCCTCCCCTGCAACACCTCTCTCTCACGCAGAAGCTCGGCAAAGCCCTACCGACATCCTGCTACATCCACCACCACGCCGTCGTGCTTCTTGATCTCCATCAATCTCTCCTTACCCCTTGCTGGATCAAGAAGGAGGAGACGTCGCTGCACCGTACGTGTGTTGAACGCGGAGGTGCCGTCCATTCGGCACTCGGTCATTGGTGATTTGGATCACGGCGAGTACGACTCCATCAACCACGTTCATTGGAACGCTTCCGCTCGCGATCTACAAGGGTATGTAGATGCACTCCTTTCCCCTCGTTGCTAGTATACTCCATAGATGGATCTTGGTGAGCGTAGGAAAATTTTAAAATTCTGCTACGATCCCCAACACTATTCTGCTTGGTGCGGCCGTGGGCGAGGCTCCGACTGTCCGTGCATAGGTAAAGGGGTACAAAGGTGCGCCCCTTATTTTGTACACCGACAGGAGCCCCCGGGCCTGGGCCACACATAAGGGCGGCACGTTGTTGGGCCAAGCCCAAAACGGTGCCTGGGCAGGAGGGGCGGTTTTTACCGTGGTAATTTTCCGTCCACCGCGCTTCCCCACGACCCGCGTCGAACACGCGACGTGGGGGAGTGGCGCGTGACATTGGCAGCATGCGTGGGGCGGTTCCCACACGCATGCGTCACATCGCAGTTAATGGGAAAGGAGGCGGCCCGCGCCTTCCCCATAAAAAGGAACAACCGCGGGCGCGCTACTCACTTTACCCCTTCCGCGCCTTCTTCCAATCTCAGAGCCGCCGCCCCCTTCTCCTTCCTCCCTAAGCTTCGCTCTTGCTCGCCGCCGCTGCATTCCTGCCGTCCTCTATTCCTCGCCCCTCTCCCCCAGCCGTCATGGCGCCCAAATCCATCAAGGGCAAGAGAGTGGCCAAGGATGCCAGAGCGAGGGAGCCGCCGGAGAGTGCGCTGACGGTGCAGCGGACGCAGTCCGCCTTCTTCCCCTCGACAGTCGATGTGTTTGAGCTCCGGGAAGCCTTCAGGCCCCTATGGGGGGTGAAGACGGGGGGAGAGAAGATGGGGCACCCAGCCACGCGCGCCATCCCCGCCAACTGCACCGAGGCTGCTTCGAATCGGTACCCTTTCTTCGTCGACTATTTTTCTTGCGGGCTTTGTCCTGACTTCTCCGATTTCTTCAGCGACATCATGCACACCTTTGGCTTCCGCCTCTTGGATTTCACCCCGAACGCCGTGGCGTGCATAGCCCTTTTCGTGCACCTCTGCGAAGTTTTCACTGGGGTGCACCCCAACTCGGCGCTTTTCCGCCATTACTTCTTCCCTCGGATCCAAACGGAAGGCGCCATTTCTGGTTGCGTCACCAGGATCCCAAGGTCCAAGGGAGCGTACCCAGATGGCGCTATGAAGGACAGGTGGGAAGAATGGCGGGGCCGGTGGTGCTGGATCGAAGAGAAGGACCCGTCGGCGTTCTGCAATGCTCGCCAGGAGCCGCCGGTCCGCAGAAGCGATTGGAGCGACGTCGACGCCGACGACGAGAAGCTCACAATCGCCACCACCAGGATCCTTTGGCTCACCGAGGCCGGGCTCACCCTCGAGATGATCGGGGCGGACTTCATCTGCCGCCGGATCGCTCCACTACATATCAAGGGGAGGCCGGCCTGGCTCTTCACGAACCCCGCGGACATCATGCGGCTTCGCCCCGGCCTCGACCACAATTTCACCGTGATGGGGCACACCCATTTCTGCCAGCGGCTCTTCCAGCTCAATGTGTGCCGTGACGGCGAAGTCGAGTGGACCGGCAAGGTCGCGAGGGCCGCCGAGAAGGCCTGCAAGGTCTTAAAGGGGCCCTTGTTCAAGTTGCCGGTGGGAGTGGTCCCGCTGTGTAATAATTCGCGCCGGATCGACATCATCGCCTTGATGCCGGATTGCAACGCGCATGGCCCTGACCCGAGCTGGGTCGAGCCGGAGGACATCCAGGTGCAGCAGTTCTTCGACACTCTGCACGAGGGATACGTCAACGTCGCCGCCGAGCGGCTGCTCATCCAGGACACCACCCAGGCGGAACTAGACTACATCGCCGCCAGGGCGAGGGAGGCGCAGCTTGTCGAGGAGGCCGGCAACGCTGGTGGTGTGGATGACAAGGCCGCGACAGCCACAGAGGAGGAGGAGCTTGCACGATTGGCGGCGGCCGCCGGGGAAGCCAGCAGCGCCGGCACCGAGGCTCCTCTGCTTGAGGATGCGGCCGAAGAGTCGTCGTTGGAGGAGGCCGGGGCTGTTGACCCTCCGGCCATGGGGAGAGGGCGGGTCCTGTGGCGGGCCACTTCTGGTGAGCCGGTGCGGCCCGTCAAGGTCGCGCGGCGGCCAAAGTCCCCAGAGGAGTCCGCCCATCAGACGAGGGCCGCAGCGGCGAAGAAGAAGGCATCTGCTTCCTCTTCATCCAAGCGTGCGCAGACTCCGCCCTCCTCCCCTCCTCCGGTAGACGCCGACGCGGGGGTCACTTTCGACTTCGGATCACTCAGCCCGAGGAGGAAGAAGAAAACAACAGAGGAGGAGGTGGACGACAAGTAAGCATCTTGCTCTTTCCCGTCATCTCTGTCTTCTCAATCTGCGTCGCTTGTCTTGACTCGTTTTCATCCTTGCAGGGACGCGAAGATGCTGGCCCAGAGGGTGAAGAGGGCCAAGACCTCGGCGGGTGGCTAGCCCTCGGCTGGTACTTCATGGGCACGACTGGTGGTGCTGAGCAGCCCGGACAGCAGCCCCCGGCGCAGCCCCCAGCGTAAGCTCCTCACTCACCCCTCGTCGACATGCATCATGGGTACGATGCTTTGGTGCTGACCTTGCCGTGTATGCAGGAGGAGAGCAGCAGCAGGAGGAGCACAGAGGGCTACTCCCAACACGCCGCCCCCATCAACCACACCGCCCCGAGGGGCGTCCTCGGCAAGGGAGCCAAGCCCCAAGCCCACGCACATCGAGGAGGAGGAGGAGAACTTGGGTGCTGGTGGCTTCGCCTCGGCCCCAGATGCCGGTGGGGAGGAGACCTCTGTTCCTCAGCCTGGCACGGGTAAGCCTCTCGCCTTTCGTCCCTGTTTTTTTTCTCTTCTTACTCTTGGTCCTGGTCTTGCCTCACTCCCTTCTTTGGTGTCCAGATTCCTCCTCGGTGGACCCAGAGGACGTGGATGCCATCATTGAGGACGTCGCTAAGGGGCCTGCCGGGGTGGCCGGCAAGGCCACCGCTGAGGAGGCCGGAAAGGGGCCTGCCGGGGAGGCCGGCAAGGCCGCTGCCGAGGAGGAGGAGGTGGTGGCTGATGACCAGCCTTCCTCCTCTGCTACTTTTGGCTCCGGCAAGTACCTGAGGGTGAGTGATGATTTATTTGTCCACCTTCTAGGTGCGTCGAGCACCAGGACACCCGTCGAGGGAGAGGTGTTTGACGATGAAGTGCATGCCGCCGCCGGGCTTGAGGTCGTCATTGAGCCGAGTGTTGGTGGCGACGGCTCCCAGGAGGAGCGGCTGCTCCAGGCCATGGGCGCCAACTTCCGGAGGCTCCAGGCGCTCCACCGTGCCCGCCTGGACAAAGCTAGGTCCAGGATGGCGGTGGCGGAGAAGGCGGAGGCGGACCTCCAGAAGCGCGTCGCCGAGACGTAGGACTGGTTCTGCCAGGCTCGCGACGAGCTGAAGGCCGCCCGGGACGAGCTGGTCAAGCGTGATGTGGAGCTCACCATGAAGCTGGCCGATGTCGAGAAGGCCCAAGAGACGGCGAAGAACTTGGCCGCCGCAGCCGAGGCCGCCCGGACCCAGCACGAGGCCGCACTGAACTCCCAGGAGGAGGACCTCGCCAAACGCGAGGCAGACCTTGACGCCAAACTCCGCACCAAGGACGACGAGGTGGAGAAGCTTGTCTTGTAGCAGACCCAAGAGCTAGGGCAGAGCCACAGGGAGGCGCTCGATGCCCAGGCTTTGGTTCGTGCCGGCAAGGTGAAGGAGTTGGAGGTGGAATGGGATGGGCTGAAGGAGCAGGCCCTGAAAATGTCCCAGGAGAAGGACACGCTCAACGGCGCCCTGACGGAGGCGTAGGGCGCGGCCATCAGCATGGCTGAGGAGCTCTCCGAGGCCACCAAGTCCATCAAGGACCTCACGCTGAAGCTGGAGGGCCACGAGGGGATGCTCACGGAGGCCAAAGCCCGGGAGGGGACCCTGGCCAAGGAGCTGGAGACCGAGAAGCACCTGTAGAAGAACGAGGCCGTCGAGCATAAGTATTTCAAGGAGGGCGTGAACCGCTGGATCGGCCGCCTCGAGGACGTCGCCAGAAGGATCACCGCGCAGCTGGCTACCATGGAGATGCCAAGCGTGAGGTACGCCCCAGAGCGCAGCGGGACCACCAACGCCAAGCTGACCTTGTTCTTCGAGTGTGTTCTCGGGGCCCTGGAGCAGCTTCACGCCAACCGGGCGGCCTTGCTGGCCGACGAGGCCCGGAGGCTTTGCCAGGGCGCCATGACCAAGGTTCTCACCAAGATGGAATACTGGTATCCCGACCTCGACTTCGACGCCGCGCTGGAGAGCTTGCCGGAGGATACTAACCTCGCGCCGCTCAGGGAGCGCATCAAGCCCATCATCAGTCGTGTCGGCGGAATTCTGAGGGTGGAGGGCCAGCGCCGGGATTAGGCACCCCGTTTCTTATCGCCGCTACAGGTTCACAACCAAGACAATTTCTATCTTTAGTTAGAACCGCAGCAACAATTTGATGTAATATGACTGTGCAGCACTTTTAATATATGCATGTTATTTTCCTGTTCGATTTTCCTTTGTATGTCCACCCTACGTTAACTGCCTAGGTTTGCCGGCGCGTAAACCCAGGGCGGCGTCTTGGTGACGGATCCCCATTGGCCTGCCGGGTGTGCTTGCTGCCGGGCGAACCACCTTACCGCCCTTACCGCGGCCGCCCGAACTATCGAGCTTGACTCGAGTCAGAATCGAGAGCGTTGCCAAGTGTGGAAGGCTACCCCACCACTCTCGACGCGGCCGCTTGAGCTGTTGAGCAGACACGAAATAGAACAAGGGCGTTGCCAATTGCGGGAGGACCCCTTTGCATGCAGGTTTTTCATACATAGGCAAGATCTCCGAGGACGATAACCTTATATATAAAGGAAATAACTCAAGGCTCTGAATGACTTAGCTTTTCTGTTGCCGCGCTGGCGTCCTTCGCGTTCGCAGGTGGCGTCCTTTTCTCCTGGCCGTCTCCTTGGGAGCCATGGCGATGAAGAACTGCTAGGCCAACTATTATACCAGATTCTCACAATTGCACCCCTACATGGCGCGCCAAAGATGTCGGTGTGGAAAGACACCTATGGGATCACAAGAATCCCTACTACGGTTGCCGGGGCGCAGGGTTGTGAGAAGAGCAGGATTAGTAATCAGCACAAGGATTGTTTACGCAGGTTCGGGCCGCGAGGATGCATAAAACCCTAGTCCTGCTTTGGTGGATGTATTTTAGAGAGTTCTTGAGCTCTCCAACTAGCTATGGTGGATGCATGGTTTCAAAGAGCCGAATCCCTCTCCAGTACGCCATGGGCCTCCTTTTATGGTCGAAAGGGCTGCCACAGTGGCACACGGGAGGTGGAAAGGCGTACAGTACTGCGAGCTTATCGCCCGTATTACAGGACAAGACGCATTTAATGCGCCGCTGAGGTGTCCCCTAGCTTTATCGGGGGCGGGAGCGAGGCTCGTCCCGTCCGTCGCCGCTCCTCCTTGCTTCGACACGCGCCGTGGCTAGCGATGCATGCGGCGCCATGTAGGCAGGCAGGCAGCTGAGGTGGTGCGGTGGTGGAGCCTTCACGAAGATCTGCATGCCGCCACGCAGGCGTGTGCTGAGTTGGCCTGGGAGCTGCATGGTTCCACGCAGGTGCCTGCTCAGCTGGTTGAGCTGGCAGCTGCATGCGAATCGACGGTGGAGACTTGGTTGGTGCGGGCCTGGCAGTGGCCCCGCTGACGTCCTTGGTGAAGGCCTTGCCGGGTGGCCCGGCAAGGGTCTTGCCGTAGCATGCTGTCGTCCCCGGCAAGGATCTTGCACTACAAAAAAAATACACTTCCGTGATGATACGTGTTTGTCACAGTAGGTCGCGTTTTCTGTCATGCATGTACATTCATGACAAATTTATGACAGAATCAAGATAGTCATACCCGTGCTGTCGTAGAAGTGTTCCATGACATTGCCAAAATTATCATCACGGAAGTGTCCACTTCCCTAACGATCAATCGCGCGTCACAGAAGTGCTTTCGTCAAGGGTGACCGACACGTGGCATCCACCGTAACGGAACGCTGTTAAGCTATCGGGTCGGATTTTGGATCCGATAACCCGTTAACAGCCATGACCAATGCCGATTTTCCACGTGTAAAATTCTCATTGGCTGACGGATCCACGCGTCAGCTCCGCGTTGGCACAGGTGTCACTCATCCAATGGTCAAGATGGGCCTATGATATGTTGACACGTGGACCGGCCCAAAAGTGGCCCACAAAGTTTAAATGGGCCGGCCCAACCGAAGGCCCATAAGATTTAGCAGACCATAATGGGCCGGCCCAGCTAAAGGCCCACAAAATTTAGCGGACCATAATGGGCCGGCCCAGCTAAAGGCCCACATGATTTTGCATACCATAATGGGCCGGCCCAGCTAAAGGCCCACAAGATTTTGCGGACCACAATGGGCCGGCCAAGCTAAAGGCCCATAAGATTCTGCAGACCATAATGGGCCGGCCCAGCTAAAGGCCCGACATTCTCGGTCAAATCGGCCCGTCAATGGCATGTCCTAAACTTGTCATCAACGCGGCCCATGGTCACTTCTGGCCCGTTAACAGTCCGCTAAGTAATTGGGCCGAATTACAACCCGGTGTATTTCCGGCCTGTTAAAGGTCCGGCTTCATTTAGGCCCATTTACAGGCCATCAAAACTTTCGGCCCATAAACGACCGTGAAGGATTTGGGTCATATTCGGCCATGTCTGACATTCGGCCTATTAGAGGCCCACTATAGCTTTGGGCCACATTAGGCCTGTTGTCATTTTCGGCCTGTTAACACCGGACGTAAACGATGGGCCATATGTGGCCCAACGTCATATCGGGCCCATTAACGGCCCATATAAAAATGGCGATAATCTAGCCCGACCAAAGTTCCGGCCTGTTAAAGGCCCGTGTATTAGGTCGGCGCATTTATGGCCCGTCCGAATTTCGGCCTGTCAAAGATCCGTATCGTAAATGGGCCACCATTTCGGCCTGCTAAATCTAGTGGGTTATTTGGCACAATCAGGGCCCAATCTCACTTTCGGTCTATTAAAGGCCCATGTTTTTACGGGCTCGAGATATTTACACCTGTAAACGGCCTATTTTTAGTGAGGGCCCAAATTATGTTTAGGCCTGTTAAAGGCCCACTATGGGCACAGGCCTACCAGAAAAATATGAAAGCTTATGCTGATTTAGGCCCAGATATTTTTAGTGGGCCACATGCCAATTTCAGCCCGTAATCGTTTTTAGCCCAATTGGAATCGGCCCGACGAATGTTGGCATGTTGGGCTCCTACGAAGCTTTCGGCCGAATACATTACTAAGATAAACCTACACTATACAAAAATAACGTCGTAATTACTGCAGCCTGAGGTAGCATCATAAATGTTGTATCACAACAAAATACATTACAACCATACAACAAAAGGCCTGTTGGCGTAAAGTTTACAGTCCTTCCAGATAAAAGCACCATCAGATGTATAGAAGCACACATCATTTGACCTGAGTGCTAATGTTTCAGGCTGTAGAATCTGATGGAGCAGCACGATCTCCACCTTTTTTCCGCCATTGCTCTTGAACAATGAAGCGAATGTCTGATAGTCTGGTTTCAAAACCATTCATATCTTGACGACATTTCTCAACCACTATTCTTGTTTCCGAAACAACGTCCATTAGGGATTGGACTTGTGTCTGGAGCACAGATATATCACTCTGTCTAGCAGGAAGATTTTGTTCAGTAGGCGATTTGGACGAGGTTACCTTGACAACCAACCTAGAATTACGCAGGAAGGTGCTTTTTGCACTGTTAGTGGAGAGATACTGACGCACTGCAGCAAGAGGTGACATTGTGCCTGTAGTAGCCTCGTCACCTTCAGGTGGTTGTGGCTGTTCAATCATTTGTTCCATAGCTTCCTGAAAGTTTGAACTTGTAGATTAGTGTACCAGATGAGTTACTAATGAGACAAAAACAAACAAAGTAGGTTAAAAGTTTATACATAACTTATTTTGGTGAACTACCATAATACATTAGCATGTATTGTAGTGCCAACTACATAATAAAATCACTTTCGGAACATATGTCCATGTAGCATGCCTACTGTATTGTCTATTTCCTCACATTCGTTGACATCTAAGGATAAAGAGACATGGTTTAAAGTAGGATGAACATAGTATGACATCATTCATATCATGGGCAAACAGATATAAAACAAACAGGCTATTTTATCATTGTGTGCGCACGTGAACATAACAACTAGATTACAGATCAAGACCAAAAGAATATCCTTCATCTCTTTTAAACCATGTAAGGTGAAATGATACGCTAAGACAACTATGAATAAAAGTGAACAGAGTAACTGACATTGGCTGCAAACCAAGTAGTTAAATGAACACATCACAGTACCAATCAGTTCAAGGCAGCAGGAGTAAGGACTTACAATAGCGGCTTGAACTGGTGTGCTCATGCCCTTCATCTTGCTGGTGTAGCAATCCTTGAAGATTTGCACTGCATTTGGTTCAGGTTCTTTTTGGTCCGCACGGGCTTTCCTCTGTATTTGGAACAAGTCAATATAGACACGATAATATGGCACAAAAAAAAGAAGGAAGTAGCAGGTATTTACAAGAGCCTCGCAGTGTGCAATATAGCTACGAGATCCTGTTGTCTATTGGAATTTCACTTTAGAACGGTTGGTTTTGTTCTTCAAACAGTTAGCCTAGAAGAAGATACATATAGCCTACCTGATACTTTGGATTAGACCAGTGTTTAACGAGGGTTGTCCAGTCTTCATCTATAATATATTCCACTGGAGATGTTTGGGCGATTTCATTGGTAGCCTTGCCTTCAAAGTGAGATTTTCTAAGGTGGTACCGATACTGTCGCAGAGCAGACTGAAAAAGATGAGTGCATGCTTGTTTAGTTGCATCCTCTTTCGGATCCAACTTGAACCTCATCTGTTGAAAAAAGAATGTGAGTCTTATTAGGAGGAAGCTAGAAAGTATGGGACAGAGCAAGACAATATTACTAATTGCGATGAATAACATTACTAACGGATAAATGGTTAAGGAAGGTGTTAAACTGGGTATTGTCTTTCTCATTCCTGTACTGGATCCACGTTGGGAGGATACATGCATGACACCTAACGGCAACGGCTGCCTCTGATACTAACTTGGCTGACTCTGTAGCATCACGTGGCCTTCTTAAACCTGCCTCAAAATGGATCTCCATTCTTCCTCCTTTAGATTTTGTTAATCTGTCAAGCATTATCCCTGATGTCTGTTTCCGCTTGCGCCGTGGTGCTAGTTCAACAACGAATATGGAAAGTGTTATTGTACATCAAACTGTGAGAGTACATATAAAGGAGCATGCAACTGCAACTTGACTCGGTCAGGTACCGTCTTGGTGTTGATGCTCATGAGGTTCATCTGATCTTTCCAAGTCCTGTTGTGTCAGCAGTGCTTCGAAAGTAGTGTTAGGTGTGAAGGCAGCTTGGGAACTGGGCAGTTCCGGAGCAAACGAACGAGTAACTGGTTGAGATGCTGGTACAGTTGAAGCGGATGCTGCAGCTGGTGGAGCAGGTGATACTGTGTTTGTAGATTTAGTTGGTGGACTTGGACCTTCTACTGCACTATAAGTACCAGCAGAATCTCGACGGCAGAACCTTTTCCGTTTCACCCGACGAGTAACAGCACTCCCTACTATATTATTTTGTCTTTGCCATGTCAAGATATACCCACAACACAAAAGAATAAAATCACTCTTCAGAACTCATTGATGCATGATACAGACAAGCAATACTTTCATGTAAGACAACTGTATGAGGATGGAATATGTAAGAAAAATAGGACGGCGTGACATATTCACAGCTACGATGTGCAAACTAAGCAGATGGATTTTCAAGAAAATAGAAGTAATGCAAGCTAGAAACCATATGAAAGATGCAACCAATATTACTCTGCCAAGTTAAAAGTGTCTTGTCATAGGTGGCAATTCGAAAAATTAGAAGCGGTGCAACGTAGAAATCAATGCAAGATGCAACCACTATCAAACTGCCATGTTAAAAGCGTCCAATCATGAGTGACTGATGCGGGATACACAACATCAGTACTTTGATGTAAGAACATGGTATGATAGATAGATGCAGTGTATTCTAGACATAGAAAGCCATGTCATATGCACATGTATAACGTATGAACTCAGCACGTGCAACTTAATCAAAATAGAAGAAATACAGGCTAGACAACATATGCAACATGAAACCAATTATCACACTGTCAACTTAGAGCAAGCACCTGCGATGCTGGAGTATGGGAGATGAACTCATCATGTAGACTTGGGAGTTCAACTTCATTAGCACTAGCAATGGCAAATCTAGAGAGTCTCTGTTTGCGTCGGTCCGGAGGACCACCAACATCCCCTAACTTACTCTTTTCCTTCCCATTTTCTGATATTGCCTTATGAAGTCAAAACCACAAGAAGATGAATAAAATTAGCTCTGCATAACTGGCTGATGCATGATACAGACGAACACTACTTTGATGTAAGGCAAGCGCAGGATAGGAGGATGGAATATATACAAAAAAAGACAACGTTTCATATTCACACGTACGATAGGAGGATGGAATATGTATGAAAAAACAGTAAGAGGAAGGCATTTCAACAAAATTAGAAGAAATGAAAGCTAGGCACCATATGAACATGCAACCAATATCACTCTATCAGGTAAAAAGTGTCTCGCACTACTGGAATCAGGGAATTTGCCATCAGCTTGTTCTTTGCCGTCTGCTAGCTGACGGCAAAGAGGGTATTTGCCGTCTGCTTTCAAAAAGCAGACGGCAAAGAACTGGCTGATGGCAAATATACAGTTTGCCATCTGCCAGTTTGTGACACCCAAATTTTCCTTTTGGATTTTTTCAAAAGATATTATTTGACATGAGGGAGGTGAGTTAAAAATTTCTCTTCAAAAGAACTCTCCCTTTCAAATATTTTTTTTCTTCTTTATGGCAAAGGTTTTATTTGGATTCACCCACGATCTGTCTTTGGTCTTGGAGGTTCTTGCTTTTATTTGGACTCAAGACAAAATGCTTTTCATTTGGGGAAAATGACTTTTGAAAATCTTTTTGAAAGTGCACTATGGGTTTTGGAATAATCCCTTGCCACTTTCAACAATTCCCTCTTGCCATGGCCTTAGTGCCAATCCACTCTCCTAACCCTCCCCTCATCTTTGGATCATGTTTTGCATCAAATCCAGCAAGTTGTACCTCTCCATATGATTATCTTCCATTTAAATCTTATCAAATAAAATTTCTGTCTTCTATTCTAGCCATTGGTGATTTACAAAGGAACTCCACTTTCTGTTTTGATTTTTCCCCAAACCAACTCCCCTTCCTAGTCCTTTGAACCCTCAACCAAGATCCATGAAGATCCACTGGTCTTCAGTTCAAAATTTTCAAACTACACTTGCTGCAAGTTTGGACCAGATTTGTCAAATTTGGTGAAATTCATGCAAATCCTTTTCCAAAAATTCCAAGAAAAATCAGGCAGCCTCTGGGTGCATTGAGTGGTCACCTCACCAAGTACCAGCTCCAGAAAAAAAATTCTCATTGCCAAATCTTTTTGTCGAACACCTGCAGTGCATTGTCAAATTCAGGTTCAGTAAAGTTCAGAGAACATTTCAGTGCACTGTCGTTTTCTTCAGAACCTGATGTCGATCTCGCCAGTGCCCCTGTGTCGCCGTGTTCCCTGTCCCCTCCCGCTTGTCCTCTGCACCGCATGAGCGTCTGGCACCTTGCGGACATCAGCGACGAGCAGCCGAAGGTGTGCCGCCCCGTGACCGACGCCAGCGGCGGCTTTGCGGCCGCCAGAGAGAGGCGCGGCGCTGACGGCGCCACCCAGCGCCGCCCAAGCCACCGGAGCTCGCCGCGTGGCCTTCCACTCCCCAGAACGCGCTGCCACTCTCGTCGTGAACCGCAGGGCGCGGAGCGCGCTCTCTGCCGCCGACGTGCCCGTGCGGCCACCCCACCATGGACCGGCGCCGTTACGCCAAGACCAGCCGAGATTAGCGGGGGAACGACACCAGTAACTTCCACTGATGCTGCCTGGCCACTCAAACCTCCTGCCAATCCACTGCATCGCCGTAATCGCTCGCCGGAGATTCTCCGTTCACGGCCACCCCGTCGATCCGCCTATAAATAGAGGCCCCGAGCTTCAACTCGAACCCACACCATCCCTGCACTCCACCTAGAGCACGCCTAGCCACTGGAAGAGCCCCGAGGAGGTCTCCTTCCTCGACTCCGGCTGCCGCGACCCGCCACGGGATCCAGCTCGATTCGCTCCCGTGCGTGCGCCTCTGTCTCCCATCTCTTGCCAGTAGCTTCACTATGCATCCCTCCTTCTGACCCGCTCTTCAATTCGAAGTTTGCAGCCCTCCACCGGAGTTCTCCACCACCACCCGAGCCGCCGTCCGCCGGAGAAAGTGTCGCCGTCGACGTGGTGCTCTCCGACAGTCGAGTCCACCACCCACCGACGCGGAAGGACACGCTGAAGCTCTTGGTACCCTCCGATCCTCCTAACTCGCCGTGGTTCGACGCGGGCGTCCACCGCAGTCTTCGGGCGCCGGTGAGCTTTTTAAACCTGACATGTGGGACACCCCTGTCAGCCTCTCTTCTGTTTCCCCACGCGAATACGCTTCCCCTCTTGAGCTTGCGCATTTCCAATCGACCCGTTTTCTGTTTTCTCAATTAAAACCCTGGGACTTTTCTGTTTCATTACAGATGGGTCCCTGGACAGAAACCTTTATAACTTTTTAATAAAAAGGAATTTTTGAGTGATTCTTTTTCTGACCTTCTTAAAATTTTGTCTAGTTTTTTATGGGATTTAGTTGGAAAATTGTTGGAGAAGTTTCTGTGCACGCGTTGGTTTTTCACGTTAGTGCCCGTTTTCGTTATTGCCGTAGGTTCCGGAAGAGGTGACGGAGCCGCGAACTTCGCCGAGCTAGAGTCCGACTTCTCCGAACCAGGCAAGCATGTTTGAACCTTTGATATGATAGGTGTTTTGCATGTTTGCATGACAGTTGGAGCATGGCATATGAGTGTCAGTGAGTACCTCGTTGCTTGTGAGGCAACTACCCGCATGTTCCAAAGTTGCGATGATCTCTGATGAGAGATGGCCTAATCATGTGGTGACATGAAGGGCAGCAAGGTGGTACTGTTGTAGCATACCAACCTTGCGTCATCCGACGAATTCCGATGTTAACATGGACGGAGTCACGTTATCGTCTTTTCCCCTTCCGTGCTACCACATGTTTCATTTGCCAGGATGCGGTTTAGTAAGTTGGTAACCTCTTTCCGTGTACACACCAAACAGAGGGGTCGGGATGATGGTATCTTGGCCCAGGATTAAAGCCAGTCATCCGGTCAGGGGGCATGGGTGTTTCCGGTTGGGACCGAGAGGGGGGGCGCCCCTTAGAGCGCGCGTATAGAAATTTGATCCCATGCTACGCGAGGTTGTAGCCTCCCCGTCTCAAGGTTTTTCTTGAACGCTGCCGAGGGTGATCCCTGATTTCGGAATATTGAAATGGGTGTGTACTGGTTAGACGTGTTTCTTCCAAAACACCGTAAACGGAACTAGTCCCCGTGACTGCGGAAATCCGTTGGCTGTGGTTAAGTACAAACTCTGCAGAGTCAAATTCTTCCAAGTCATCGTGTCCATGATCAAGTAGTGAAATCAGTTTATCCATATCTATCCACGTGGAAAACTTGTCTCCGGTGAACAAGCTCAAGTGGTAAACTCGGTAAAATTATTATTACTATGGATGGACTAACCTTTTATTTGTCTCGTACTTGTAATAATTTATGATCTCGAGCTACTGCATTATTGAGCTACAATATAAGCCCTTTATGTGACGTCGCTCAGACGTCCGACTGTGGCATGTGTTTGTTCTTACTTTAAATATAAGCCCTTTATGCGACGTCGCGCAGACGTCCGACTGTGGCGTGTCTTTGTTTCTCACTTTAAATATAAGCCCTTTATGTGATGTCGCTCAGACGTCCGACTGTGGCACGCACTGCCTTTATTTTCTGATATAAGCCCCTTTATGTGGTGTCGCCCCGACGCCCGACTGTGGCATTATTATTCTGCAGTTTCCTCTCGAGGAGTCATTCAGACACTCGTTTGGCACCAGTATTACCATTCTTGCAGTTTTCCTCTCGAGGAGTCATTCAGACACTCGTTTGGCACCAGTATTACCATTCTTGCAGTTTTCCTCTCGAGGAGTCATTCAGACCCTCGTTTGGCACCCAGCATTTATTATCTCTATGTCTGAACGCGCTGGTTAACTTGTTTATATGCTTCATGTTTACATTTGTTTTATCTTATGTCCGAACTGTCTTGCGAGTACTTTCATAGTACTCACCTGGCTTGTTGATTTGGCCAGATGTTGACGAAGGCGATCTCTTGGATGAAGAGTTTGATAGCGCGTCCGACGCCTAGAGGAGTCCCAGTCAGTCCTGCGCGATCCCGGATATTGGTCACATGTATTATATACGCTTCCGCCACCCGTTATAAGTCTCCTCGAGCCTCACTTCGACGCTCGAAGAGTTGTAGTCTTCAGGAGTCATATCACTCGCTTCGCGGTGATATTTCCACCACCGTTATTATCGTGAGCTAGTAGTTATGCCACCCTATCCGCCGTCTTTTTTTATCGGCATGCATGTAATAAATTGTTGGGCAGTTTCCGCTCAACTTTATATCATATTCAGTACTCCTGGTATTTTTCTTCTGTGACCATGATATTGTCTACCAGTGAGAAGGAATTCTTCCTTACTGGTCCAACAAAGGGATTGGTCTCTCAATAATTATATTATTGAAAAACCGGTCATGACACATTTCTTTGCCGTCGGCCAGCGGACGGCAAAGGACTAGAAGGCAGATGGCAAAGAGTCCAACTGGGCCCCACTGGACCCTGCGGCTGATTAGGGCAGACGGACGGGTTGGATGCCATCTGCCAGATCTTTGCCATCTGCCTTTGGGACCTTTGCCGTCCGCCAGCAGACGGCAAAGGGTTGTTAAGCAGACGGCAAAGAAACACTCACGGCAAAGAGAAAACACAACACGCGGATCAATCACCTGGATCGATGAGTTGGCAAGATCTGAGACGCACGCTGATCACTCCGTCGGACGCATACCCAACCCACCCACGATGCACGCGCCCCCAGGGAAACACCCACGCGCCCCACGTCTCACCCCACCCCACAGTCTGCCTTATCCACTTCTCACCCCCACCCCACCACATCTCTCTCTCATCTCTCTCCCTGCTCTCGATCCACTTCCCCCGCAAGCGCTCGCCACCACCTCGCCGGCAGTCCCCGGCCTTGCCGGCAGTACCCGGCCTCGCTGACCGCCATCGCGCCCGCCGGCCATGGCCCGGCCCCGGCCTCGCTGGCCGCCATCGCGCCCGCCGGCCATGGCCCGGCCCCGTCGCCCGTCGCCCCCGGCTGATTCCTCTGGGCCCCGTCGCCTCTCGCCCCCGTCGGCCTCCTCGCCCCGTCGCCTTTTGCCCAGGTAACCTCCGCGCCCCGTCGCCTATCGCCCCCGCAGGCCTCGGCCCCGTCCCCCCAGGCCTCTGTCGTCCCCGTCCCCCCAGGCCTCTGTCGGCCCCGGCGCCGTCACCCTCCCTCGACGCCGCACCATATTCTGCCTCAAGGAGCAGCGGTAGGTCCTCGGGCGTCCATGGTGGCGGTGGATACTGTGGTTTTTGTGCTGACTTTGTGTAGATGGATAATGTGGTGTTCATGTAAATAGAGTAATTTTGTGTAGATGGAGCAGATGCAAATCTATTCTGTGTAAATAGACTAATTTGGTATTTTGAAATTTGTTCATTCGTCGTCGATTGTTGGAACAAAGCGTAGATGGATACTGTGGTGCACTTGGGCTGCTGGTTCACTATATTTTAATAAACAAAATCCTTTGATGTCTCTGATTGTAATAAACGTGTAGATGGACATTTTTGCCGTCTGTTATTAGTCGGCAGACGGCAAAGCCTCCGTTAGCACCTACCGTGGCTAACACCCACTATTTGCCATCCATTTTCTTTGCCGTCCGCCACTGACGGCAAAGGCCTCTTTGCCGTCCGCTGCAAAATGCAGACGCCAAAAAGGTGTTTACCGTAGCCTACTTTGCCGGAGCCTTTTGCCGTCCGCGGCTGACGGCAAAGGCCTTTGCCGTCCGCCCTTCATGCCTTTGCCGTCCGCCGTGGCAGACGGCAAAATAGCTGATTTCTGTAGTGTCGTTGTAAGTGCCATTTCAAGAAATTAGAAGCAGTACAAGATAGAAGACAATGCAAGATGCAACCTACATCACAGTCCCGAGTTAAATGCGTCTTATGGGTAAGTGATCGTTGCAGGTATAAGTTGTAAGCTACGCAGATGCAATTCAACATAATCAGAAGCAATACAAACTAGACATCATACGGAAAACGCAACCACGTATAACAGTTCCAAGTAAGAGCAAGCACCTGTGATGGTGGAGTAGGGGAGATGTGCTCATCATGTACACGTATGTTCTAGAAACAGGAACACGTGTCATATTCACAGGCATTATGTGTGAAGTAAGCAGATGCAATTCAAGTTAGAAGCAATACAAGCTAGACATCATATGCAACATGCAACCACATATAATAGTGTCAAGTTAGAGCAAGCCCTGTGATGGTGGAGTAGGGGAGATGTGCTCATCATCTACACAGCTACGTTGACTGTCCAGCCTTGTGTTGTCTTGCGAATCTTGTTGGGAGGATGGCGGAGTAGAATCTGTAGAGACCCCCCTGTTTGAGTTGCTCCGAAGGACCACCATCATCCACTGCCGGACTAATTTCCTTGAGCTGTAATGATTTTGCATTGTGAAGTCAAACCAATAAGAAAAAGGAATAAAATTCGCTCTTCAGAACTCATTCATGCATGATACTGACGAACACTACTCGGATGAAAGGCAAACACATGATGCGAGCATGGAATATGTATGAAAAACAGGATGGTGTGACATATTCACACCTATGATGTGGTAACTAAGCAGAAGGCATTTCAACAAATTAGAAGCACTACAAGCTAGACACCATATGAAAGATGGAACCAATATCACTCTGCCAAGTTCAGACTGTATGGCGTTTCAACAAATTAGAAGCAGTACATGCTAGAAATCATATGCAAGACACGACCAATATCACAGTGGCGACTTAAAGGTGCCTTATCATAAGTGACTGATGCGGGATATGCAAGAATAGTAGTCTGATATAGAAACAGGAACACATGTCATATTCACAGGCATTATGTGTGAAGTAAGCAGATGCAATTCAACAAAGTTAGAAGCAATACAAGCTAGACATCATACGCAACATGCAACCACATATAATAGTGCGAAGTTAGAGCAAGCACCTGTGATGGTGGAGTAGGGGAGATGTGCTCATCATCTACACAGCTACGTTGACTATCTAGCCTTGCGTTGTCTTGCGAATCTTGTTGGGAGGATGGCGGAGTAGAATCTGTAGAGAACCTCCGTTTCAGTTGCTCGGAAGGACCACCATCATCCAATGCCTTGCCAATTTCCTTCAGCTTTATTGTTGCATTGTGAGGTCATACCGACAAGAAAAAGGAATAGCATTCGCTCTTCAGAACTCATTCATGCATGATACTAACGAACACTACTCTGATGAAAGGCAAAGTCATGATACGAGGATGGAATATGTACGAAAAAATGGACGGCTTGACATATTCACACCTATGATGTGGTAACTAAGCAGAAGGCACTTCAACAAATTAGAAACACTGCAAGACACCATATGGAAGTTGCAATCAATATCACTCTGCCAAGTTAAAACTGTCTCGTCATAGGTGGCGTTCGTCAAACTAGAAGCAATACATGCTAGAAATCATATTCAAGACGCAAACCAACATCACACTGCCAACTTAAAGGTGTCCCATCATAAGTGACTGATGCAGGATACACAAGAAGAGTAGTTTCATGTAAGAACATGGTGTGATAGACAGATATAGTATGTACCAAAAACAGGAAAGCGTGTCATATTCACATGTACATGTGTAAGCTAAGCAGATGCAGTTTACACTAATTGGGTGCAATACGAGCTAGACACCATATGCAACATGCAACCAGATATCACACTGCCAAGTTAGAGCAAGCACCTTGGATGGTGGAGTAGGGGAGCGGAGACTTGGACCTTGTAATGCACTATCAGTACAAGGAGAATCGGTACAGATGCTCCGTTTACGTTGCTGCAGAGGACCACCATCATCGCCTTCCTTACTCTTTTCCTTCCTCTTTCTTGATTTTGCCTTGTCAAGTCAAACCCACAAGAAAAAGGAATAAAATTTGCTCTTCAGAACTCATTGAAGCATGATACTGACAAACACTACTTTCATGTAAGGCAGCCGCATGATAGGAGGATGGAATATGTATGAAAAACAGGACGGCGTGACATATTGACATGTATGATGTATAAAGTGTAAACTAAGCACAAGGTGCTTGAACTTGTTAGAATCGATGCAAGCTAGAAACCATATGAAAGATGAAACCAATATCACTCTGCCAAATTAAAAGGGTGCCCAAACAAATGTATTTGACCAAATTATAAGCAACACATGGCAACAGGCTAGAAATAATATGCAATATGCAACGAATGAAGGTGACTCATCGTAAGAACAAGGTTAACACATAGATGTAGTGTGTACCAAAAATAGGAAGGCATGTCATATTCACAGGTATAGTGTGTAAACTAAGCAGATGCAATTTACCCTAATTAGAAGCATTACAAGCTAGACACCGTATGCAACATGCAACCACATATCACACTGCGAAGTTAGAGCAAGCACTTGTGATGGTGGTGTAGGGGAAGTGCGGTCTTCAGGTACAGAGCTACGTTCAATATCTTCATTTAGGCTTGCTATTTCTTGAGAATCATGTGGAGAGGATGAAATTGCATTCTTTATAGGAGTATTGCGTCTCATATTAACCCACGCGTGTGACTGCCTCATCATAAGCGATAGACGCCGGATACACAAGAACAGTAGTTTGATGTAAGAACATGGTGTGATAGGCAGATGTAGTATATACGAAAAACAGGAAGGCGTGTCATATTCACATGTATAATGTGTAAGCTAAGGAGATGCAATTTAACAAATTAGGAGCATTGATGAGGGATACACAAGAAAAGTAGTTTGATGTAAGAACATGGTTAATAGAAAGACGTAGTATGTACCAAAAACAGGAAGGCATGTCATATTCACAGGTATAATGTGTTAACTAAGCAGATGCAATTAACCCAAATTAGAAGCATTACAAGGTAGACACCATATGCAACATGCAACCACATATCACACTGCCAAGTAAGAGCATGCACCTGCGATGGTGGTGTGGGGGAATTGCGGTGATCAACTAGAGAGCTACGTTGACTATCTTCATTTAGCCTTGCTGTTTCTTGAGAATCATGTGGGGAGGATGACACTGCACTCTTTAAACGAGTAGGGCGTCTCACAGTAACCCACTCGGGTGACTGTCTCATCATAAGTGATTGACGAGGGATATAAAAGAGCATTAGTTTGATGTACGAACATGGTTAATAGACATATGTAGTATGTATTAAAAACAGGAAGGCATGTCATTATCAAAGGTATAATGGGTAAAGTAAGCAGATGCAATTTAACCAAATTGGAAGCAATACAAGCTACACACCATATGCAACATGCAACCACATTTGACAGTGCGAAGTTAAAGCAAGCACCTGGGATGGTTGTGTGTGGCAATTGAGATCATCAACTGCAGAGCTACGTTTACTGTCTCCAACTGCTGACACTGCACCCATTAGCGCGCTGAAACGCTTAGTGCTTATCTTCGAATTACACTGGAGCGACTTCTGTCTTTTCTTTTCTGCATTCATCAACACTGCGTCAGAGTATGAAATACCCATGCATAAAAAACAATAGTGTGAGTATGGGTGAAGTGTGTGCACAATTAGTAGAGTGTAAAGGTAGCAGATAGCAGGTCGGTGAGAAATAAATGACAGGAGACATAATATAGCTCTACAACATGGATGGCACACTAAATTACTACAGGATTCTATGAAAATAACAGTCGACTGAAAGCAAATAGGTCGGTCCATTTTTTCTGCACCGTCCGATGTACAATGAACGGGCAGATCACCTTCATCTACCTCCAGCCAGTCAGTGTTGACTATCTTCCTCGAAACGCCAGCGACCACCGGCCTAGTATTCTGTAACACCCCGGATGTAACTTTCCATATTTGTAACTCCGACTCTTGCCATTTTCGGCTATGTGCTATGATATTGCCTTCGTGGTCGGGTTTTGTTTTTTGTTTTGCATTTTTTTCATGTCATGCATCTCATTTCATGTCATCATGTGCATCTCATTTTGCATACGTGTTCGTCTCATGCATCCTTGCATTTTCCCCGTTGTCCGTTTTGCAATCCAGCACTCCCACCTCCTCCGGCGTACCCCTCTTGTTTTCTTTTCGTGAGCGGGTGTTGAACGTTCTCGGAATGGACCGAGTCTTGTCAAGTGGCCTTGGTATACCACCGGTAGACCACCTGTCAAGTTTCGTTCCATTTGGAGGTCGTTTGGTGCTCCAACGGTTAACCGGGTAACCGCAAAGTCCTTTTGTGTGTTGCAGAAAACCCCCCTCTAAACATCCCAAAACCCATCTAAGTCACTTCCATGCTCTAGGTCATTCGATCACGATCGTGTGGGCGAAAACCGCACTCCATTTGGAGTCTCCTAGCTCCCTCTAGCTATATATATGTGCGTCCCCCAGAAATCTTCGCAGATCAAACCCTAACCTCGTCCCCTCTCTGCCACCGGACGAAACCCCCACCGACGGACGTGTCCGCCCTCCACCGCCGCCGCCACGTGTCGCCTTCGGATTCGCCGCCGCCCGCGCCGCCGGCCCGGAGAGCCCGTACGGGGCCCTCCCGGCCCGCTCCTCCCACGCCGCCACCTCGCCCGTCCTCTGCCCGGGCGCCTACCTCCCTCCGCCGCGGCCCCGCCGCCTTTGCCTCCCGCCGGCGCCGCCGCGCCCCGGCACCGGTCGCCGCCGCCGCGCCCCGGCACCGGTCGCCGCCGCCGCGCCCGCGTCCTCCTCCGGCTCCGTCGCCGCCCTCCGTAGCCGCCGTCTCCCTCTCCCTCCTCTCCGCCGGCGCCGCCCCTCTCCATCTCCGGCAGCTGCTCCGGCCAGCTCCATCACCGGCGAGTGCCCGAGCCAGATCCCGATCGGGTCAAACGAGGTTGACTTCTCCCCTCCCCCAAAAATCTTCCAGGTCCTAATATTTTTACAATATGTGCAATTGTTCATCGCATCATAACTCTCTGCATATAGCTCCGTTTCGTGCGAGTAGTATATCAAAATGTTCCCCTCTATATGCTCTTCATTTTGTTCCATTGCACCATGTTCATTTGAGTCCATATTGATGTCCAAATCTCTGGTGAAAGAGTGCTAGTTGTTGTTATTTGCTGTTATTTATCAGAACATGAGGATTTGTTATTTTTGTTGCATTTAATTTGTGCATCTTATGGGCATTAGCACTACATGTGTTTTGATGTATGCCATGCCATCTTTACAGAGGTGTATGCCATGTATTTTTGTGATCTCTGTGGTGACTAGAACAAGCATGCAAACCAGGCTTCGTGATGTTTCTGTTTTCAGGGACTGTAATTTCTCTAAGTCTGTGACTGATGTTATTTTATTGCTATGTATCCATGGGTCTACAGAGAGATACATGCTTATTTTGGTGATGTTCAGTAAGGATGTTTTTTAGATATGGTTGTATTAGATCCATTCATGCCCTTGTTTCCAATTATGGAGTGACATAGCGTGACTAAATATTGCTCTACTTTTGCTATAAAATATTTCTGGCAGATTGTTAACATGATATTCAGTTTTGACAAGCTTGTTGTAGTTGTTTCCTACATGCTATGTAATTGCTCTTGCCATGGATAGCTTAATAAACATGCCATATTTCTGTAGGTAGGCTTGTTTTGTCATGCATTGCCTTGTGGTGAGTGCATCAACCTCACAAAGATGCCCACATAATGTCTGTTTCTGCCATGCTCTGTTTTCTGCCAAGTCTGAAACCTGTTAACGAAACTTGCTATGTTTACATGGTTGCCATCATATATTCTGGTCCTTTTTGGCTTATGGTCAATAAGGGACTTTTGTCATATGCATTTAGTATAATACTGCCATGCCTTTTTTTGCCATGTTAAGTTCTTCTAGCATGTTGATTTCTTGCTCTGAACATTGCTACCTGATGCTGATTCTGCCATGTCCAGTAATTTTCACCAAGTCTGTGAACCTGATATCTTTTGCACTTTTGCCATGCTTGTTTGAACCTGCTGTGTTGTGAACTAGCCGTAGCTCAGTGTTCATCTTTTGTGAAGAATATCCTGTAAAGTACTGCCGTGTGCTTTGTTGCTATGTTGGAGTAATGTAGCATAGTTTCTTGATGTGTTCTAAGTGCTATCATGCTGTTAATCGCAGATTCGTGTCATTCTTGTTTTGCTTGCCATTTGCAAACCGTGCATCCGTTTCCGGTGATCTTTATATTGATTTCAACCGAAATCATCTCATCTTTCCAGTGGCATGCTTGTTTTGCCAAGTTACTGCCTTTTTCATCATTTTTCTTCCGGAGCACGCATATGCATCGCATATCATATCTTGCATATCATTCATGTATCGCATCATGTTGCTTGTGCATTTCCCGTGATTGATTGTGGTTCCATTGCTTGTGTTCTCGTTTTGGGTAGAGCCGGGAGATGAGTTCGTGAACGAGGAATCTGTTGAGTATGCTTACGAGGATCAAGCTTTCGACAACTCTGAGAACCTTGCAGGCAAGATGACCATACCCTCGAAATCACTTCTATCTTTGCTTTGCTAGTTGTTCGTTCTATTGCCATGTTGCGATTCCTACCACTTGCTATATCATGCCTCCCATATTGCCATGTCAAGCCTCTAACCACCCTTTTCCTAGCAAACCGTTGTTTTGGCTAAGTTACCGCTTTTGCTCAGCCCTTCTTATAGCGTTGTTAGTTGCAGGTGATGTTGAACTTGGTTCCATGTTGGAACATGGATTTTTTGGAATATCACAATGTCTCTTATTATATTAATGCATCTATATATTTGGTAAAGGGTGGAAGGCTCGGCCTTATGCCGGGTGTTTTGTTCAATTCTTGCCGCCCTAGTTTCCGTCATACCGGGATTATGTTCCTTGAGTTTGCGTTCCTTACACGGTTGGGTGATTTATGGGACCCCCTTGACAGTTTGCCTTGAATAAAACTCCTCCAGCAAGGCCCAACCTTGGTTTTACCATTTGCCACCTAAGCCTTTTCCCCCGGGTTTTCGCGAGCCCGAGGGTCATCTTTATTTAAACCCCCGGGCCAGTGTTCCTCTGAGTGCTGGTCCAAACTAGAGCCACTTGTAGCGCCACCTTGGGGAAACTCGAGGATTGGTTTTAGTTGTACGTAGTGTTCATCTGGTGTGCCCTGAGAACGAGATATGTGTAGCTCCTATCGGGATTTGTCGGCACATTCGGGCGGCTTTGCTGGTCTTGTTTTACCATTGTCGAAATGTCTTGTAAACCGGTATTCCAAGACTGATCGGGCCTTTCCGGGAGAAGGTTTATCCTTCGTTGACCGTGAGAGCTTATAATGGGCTAAGTTGGGACACTCCTGCAGGGTATTATCTTTCGAAAGTCGTGCCCGCGGTTATGAGGTAGATGGGAATTTGTTAATGTCCGGTTGTGGAGAACTTGTCACTTGATTTAATTAAAATACATCAATAGTGTGAGTAGCCGTGATGGTCTCTTCTCGGCGAAGTCCGGGAAGTGAACACAGTTTGAGTTATGCATGAACGTAAGTAGTTTCAGGATCACTTCTTGATCATTGCTAGCTTCGCGACCGTTGCGTTGCTTCTCTTCTCGCTCTCATTTGCGTATGTTAGCCACCATATATGCTTAGTGCCTGCTGCTGCAGTTCCACCTTATTACACCGTCCTTTCCTATAAGCTTAAATAGTCTTGATCTCGCGGGTGTGAGATTGCTGGGTCCTCATGACTCACAGATTCTACCAAAACAGTTGCAGGTGCCAACGATGCCAGTGCAGATGACGCAACCGAGCTCAAGTGGGAGTTCGACGAGGAAGGTCGTCGTTACTATGTGTCTTTTCCTGATGATCAGTAGTGGAGCCTAGTTGGGACGGTTGGGGATCTAGCATTTGGGGTTATCTTATTTTCATTTGGATCTTGACCGTAGTCGGTCTATGTGTGGATTTTGGATGATGTATGGATTATATTTATGTATTGTGTGAAGTGGCGATTGTAAGCCAACTCTCGTTATCCCATTCTTGTTCATTACATGGGATTGTGTGAAGATGACCCTTCTTGCGACAAAACCACAATGCGGTATGCCTCTAAGTCGTGCCTCGACACGTGGGAGATATAGCCGCATTGTCGTGGAATTGTCACGGCAGATGTCCTCGAACTAGGACTTAGTCGTGGAGCCATCGCAACTAGGAAGCTTGAAGGGGTTAAGTGGGATAAGGAACACGAGGGTTTATACTGGTTCGGCCCCTTACGGTGAAGGTAAAAGCCTACGTCCAGTTTGAGGTGGTATTGATTAGGGTTTCGATGACCAGGGAGCTTAACTGCTATGCCTGGCTCTCGATGAGATCTTCTTCCCTAAACCGCTGCCGGGTCGTCCCTTTATATAGGGAGGCTGACGCCCAGCAGCTCTCAGAGTCCCGGCCGGCTCATAAGAGTGTCCGGCTCGGACTCTCAACTATTCTTGCCTTACACTACAAGTTCTACCATGATAATGATTGTAACTACGGGCCTTAAGCCATATCCGGGTCTTAAGCCCATCTTTGGCCCACCGTCTTCAAGCTTGGCGCCGGGCCTCTGGCAATGACCATATGAATAACCCGGCCCCTCCTGGCGGGTGACTCTAAGGTCTATATCCTCAACATTAGGCCCCAGATTGATTTGAGCCGGCTCATGTCAATCTTCAATTCTTTCGACAGAAAAAAATCTCCGGCTTACCATTTGTGTGAAGGCCATAACCCGGCGTGACGTCATTCTCTGGACTCCGGGTAATCCGCCGTGACGTCATCTTCCATTAAGCCCGTTTTTTACTCCGCCAGATCCGCAACGGATCTTATCTTTACTGTCATCCAAAAAATCGAGGCGTTTCGTGGGGAGATAACCACGCCGTGGTCTCCTTGATTCTCGCGCCCACTTATGAGCTCGCCCTTATAAATAGGCCGGCCCGACGGGCCTTCAGCCACTCTTCTTCCTCCTCGCGCCACTGTTCCTCTGCTCGAGCTCGAACTCCACCGCCGCCGCCGCGCCCCCGGTCTTCGTCAACCTTGGCCGCTGCATCACCCTGACTCGGTCCAGACAAACGGCGGCGACCCCCGCACCTCTTCAGCACCGGTAAGTCCTCACTACCCCGTAGAACAGATCTGCAGTAGGGTTCATCCGTGTTCGTCCGTGTTCGTCGCCGTCGCCCACAAGCTCCGGTAGTTCTCATTGTTACTGCCCCTGTTTGATCTTAGCCTTGTATAGAACCACTGCGGTAGATGTTTTAGCATCCATTTCACACGCAAGTAGACCCCTCCTTCACTGCATAAAGGCCTCATTCGAGCTCAAGAACTCCCCTGCGTCTGCTTTTAGGTCTAGAAATTTTCTTTTTACCCGACCATTTTGATCCAAAATATTTACCGCAAAGTGTGAAACCTGTTTTCACCACACTTAGTAAAAAACTGCACTCATTGAGTCATGGCGGTTTATATTTCCGGCTTAAAGAAACCACGCCCCGTAGAATCTTCCGACTCAAAGGAAACCATGCGCCATAGAATTTTCCGGCTCATCTGTGATAAGGCCATAGACAAATTGAATTACTCTTGACATCTTTTCTGCGGCTTAGATAACTCAATGTACTCAGATATATATCATTAGGCCCCTCCGTAAGCCGCCACTTAACACTGAACTATAACTTTCCTCCGGCTTATACTTAAACCGGACGTTTCCTTTTATCATAGGCTGCCGACTTTCACCATGCCTCCCAAAGCTCCTAAGGCCTCCATCACTTGCAATTGGATGAGGTCCAACGTCACCAATGAGACCTTAGCGGATTTTGTCAAGTCAGGCCACCTGCCCAAGAAGGATGTCATGTCCTACCGTGCCCCTGACCCGTCAGAGGAGAGACCACAAGCCAAAGGACGGAGAGGTGGTCATTTTTGCGGATCACATGAGCCGGGGCTTCGCACCGCCCGGCTCAAAGTTTTTCAGAGACGTTCTGAATTTCTTCGATCTGCGGCCTCAGGACATAGGACCCAACTCAGTGTCCAATATCTGCAACTTCCAAGTGTTCTGCGAGGTTTACCTTGGAGAAGAACCTAGTCTGCTGCTCTTCAGAGAGCTTTTTTACTTGAACCGTCAGAATGAGTGCGCCAATGGGCCAAGTCTGGAGCTAGGTGGCATCTCCATTCAGCGGCGGAGGGACTGCCTTTTCCCGTACGCAGAGCCGCCAAGCCACCCCAAAGACTGGAATCTGACGTGGTTCTACTGCCAAGACACGTCGCCGGCTGATGAAAGTCCGTTGCCCGGCTTTCGCCCCTCGCGTCTGGAGTCAACACACCCACTGTCAGACAAGCTGACTCAAGCGGAGCGCCAGCCTCTGCTCCCCACCATAAACAAGATCAAGGCTCTTCTGGGCAATGGTCTCAACGGAATCGATCTGGTCCGGGTCTGGATCTCCTGGCGGGTGATCCCATTGAGCCGCCGCCCCGGCTTAATGTGCGAGTACACGGGCCGAAAGGATGACCCCCAGAGACACAGCCGCAACGATCTTCCTGAAGATGTTGCAGAGGAGATGACCAAGGCTCTCTTGAACGAGAGCCTGGCAGATTGCGGGAGGACCGGGTTAGCCCCCTTCTGCAAGATCAACCCAGCCCCAGCAGTAAGCCACTGATTTGAACATTTTATCTTTGTCTACAGATAACCTTCATCTGAATCTTTTAAGAAATCATCATTGTATTTTTCAGGCTGATGACAAATTCTGGCGGGTCAAATATGACCATGAGGCGGCCAAGAAGGCCAGAAAGGCGAAGAAAGCCGCCAAGAAAGCCGCTCCCCGCAAGAAGGGAAGTAGGCCAACTGCTTCGGAGCTGATGCAACTAAGCGACAGCTCCGAGTCAGAGGTAACCCCTGAACCTGTAAGCTCTTGTTGTGTTTATTGTTTATTTCTTGTCCGCCTTACCAACACTTGTTCATCAACAGGATGACACCGGAGCAAGTAACCCGGTGGTTGAAGAGGTAATGTCACTTTCCTCCGACTCGGAGCCCTTGCCAAGGCTGAAAGTCCGAAGGGTAACCCGGAAAGTAAGCTTTTCACATCCTTTAGCTTATCAAGATCCTCAATTTATTTTGAAGCAACAGACTCATGAGAGCCGGCGGCACACCCGGACCAACAAGGACGCCGACCTCTCTTCCGGCTTACCAGACGCGTCGAGGAAGCGCCGGACCGAGGTGATCTCAACTTTGTACCCTTTTCATCCTTTGGCGGGTGTTATACGTCAACCACTTAATTCCTCTGACTCAAATTATCAGGAAACTTCCCCCTCTTCTGGCGACTCTATGCAGTCAAGCCTGCCGGCTTTCAAGACCGTGCCCGGGTAATGATAATCACCTCATGTTGTACTTTGTCTTTACTTACACTATTGTGCTTAACCTTTCTGTCTTTTCAGTGCCCAGGCCAAGCTCACCAAGAGGGCGAAGAAGACCAAGCCGGTCGAAGAGCCGGAGTTGCCTGAGCCGGAGGTAGCAGGTCAAGAACCGCCAGCTGCCTCCGCTCCCGAAGCCACCGCTCCAACCGCCAAGGCAACTGCAGAAGCTTCTGCTAACCCGGAGGCCTCCAGCTCGGCTCAACCAGCAGATGACCCGGACGTGGTAATCACCCGGACGGAGTTTGTTGAGCCGGGGAGACCTACTGCACTGGCCAAGTGCTCCGCCAAAGGGGAGCTGCTAGAGTCCCGCCGGGTTAACCTGGACCTCACCGACTACGCCAATTTGACCATTGGAGAGGTCGTCTCCGGCTTCGTCAGCCAAGTGCACAAGAGCCGGGACGCAGAGATTGCCATGGTGAACCAGATCCAGCAGAAATCTGAGGTACTATTCTTCTGTCCTCTTACTTACTGCATAGTTACCTTTACCATGCTAGCCCCCAAGTCGACGACTTATGATTGAATATGTTGTAGACTTAGGTTCCGGCTTACTCAATTGAACCGGCAGTTTGTAGATAGAAACGTTCAATATGCATTAGCCCCCAAGTGCCAAGTGTCTTTGCTTGGAAAACGCTTGGGACTTTAAATTTGCATAGTAACCGTTCATGCCATAACCCGGAAATTTATGCAGGCTGCCGGCAAGAAGTTTGAGGCTGACATCTCTGATCTCAAGAACCGGCTGAAGATGCAAGAAATGGAGACCCGGAAGGCAAATGCCAAATTTGTGTCCAGCATCGCCGCTCAAGAAAAGCTGAAGACCGAATTTGATGCTGAACGGAAAGCCTGGGCCGAAGAGAAGGCCGCGCTGGTGAACCGGGCCGAACAGGCGGAGAAGGCCCTGTCAGAGAAGACGGCCGAACTCTCCGGCTTAAAGCGCCAAGTGTCTCAGATGGTTGCTGCAATCTTCGGTAAGTCATCCGCCGGCTTTCATCCAGTTTAAAATTTTGATGCCTCATAACTCACCCTTGTCGGCGGCTTATCCTGTTCTGTGAAACAGGTCCCAGAAGTGCCAACCTCAACCAGAGTGTGGTAACCAAGCTAAAGGCCGTGTACACCCTGGTGGAGCAACTCTACACCGGGTCACAGCGTGCCTTGGCTGTGGTGGCCCTATCCAACGAGGTGCCGACTCACCTGGCGGAGGTTCTTCGCCGGCTCGCCGTTCTGCCTCAACGTATCCAAGAGCTGCGACGGGCCTCTGCAAGAGCCGGAGCGATTGCCGCGCTGAGCCGGGCCAAGGCTTTCTTGCCCGAGTTAGACCCGGCAGACATCGCCCTCGGCTATCCAAGTTTGAAGGAAGACGGCACAGCCTTCGACCAAAGGGACTTTGCCGCCTGCGTGAAGGTCGTGCGCCCGGTGGCCACTCTCATTGGAAACGACACAGACCTGACCAAGTACCAGCCGGGTTACAACGCGGAAAATCAGAGGATCCCGACCCCGCGCTATGAAGCCCTCAGCTTAATCCCGCCGGCTCGTCAGCACACCTTCGCCCCGGAGATTGACCCGGCGGGGTTAATTGACGAGGAAGCTCAGTTCGAAGCTCTGAGCGGCATCGACTGGAAGTCATCAACTTTCCAGGTCTTGGGAACAGCCGGAGGAGAAGAGAGGGATGAGCCGGAGACATCAACCCAGCAGGCATCTTAACTCGGCAGGCGGCTTATAAAACAATGCTCCACCCTTTTGGACTCGATGAGTCTTGTAATAGAATAGGTTCAACACTTTAACTGTGCCGTGCCATCGCGCACGTATTGAATGCTGAATCCTTATGAAAGTTGCTTCCTTATATGTCTCCGGGTCATAATTGATCATTCATTGTCCTTAAGCTCAAGAATAGTTGCCTTTAATCATCCTGCATAAAGGACAAATCACAAGTCTCTAGGCGGCTTACCGCACTGAGAATCATAAGCTTTAGATATATAACCCGGAATATGAATCAAAAAAGACTATCCCTCAATTATGTCCTCAATACAGCCGCGATAACACACTTAGCGGTCTGCAAGCATACTTCCGGTTTAGATAACCCGGGTAATAAGGTTGGTACCTTAATTCCGATTTACCTGTCTTAATAGTTAACACTGTAAATCAACGTTAAGCCGGCAAAGTGAGACCCGGCCGTATACACTTTGAAATATTCAGAAGAAACTTGCTGTAGAGCAGAAGAACTTAGGGGCTTCCGGTTCGAATACGACCAGAGACCCGGCCCAAAGGGGTTATGCTAGGATTCGAATGCGATCATATAGCCCCCCGTGGGTGTGGCGATGCCAATCAAGAGGGTACCGACAGCTATGTTCTCTTTGGTTCGAATACGACCCATGTTTGAACAGGAAGCCCCCAAATGACTTTAAGAATTGTTTAACGACGCTGATTCGAATACGATCCACGTCGGTTCCCAAAGGGGTTAAACTAAGATTCAAATATGATCAAAGAAAACTCCCCAATGAGCTCGGCACTTTGCCAATCAAATGGGTATCGACAGCTATGTTCTCTTTGGTTCGAATACGACCTATGTTTGAACAGGAAGCCCCCAAATGACCTTATTACCTACGGCTAGATTCAAATACGATCATAAGCCGGATCCTCCTTCAAGTTATCATGTTAACCTTGCAATGAAAACAACACGTGCACATTTGGAGGAGAAAAAAGGACAGAGGTCCTGCTTTATTGCTTATCATAATATATACATGGCTTAGAGAAATATGTACATCATGAGAGCCGGTGGCTCAAGTGTAGTAAGGCCGAAGCTGAGCTATGTTCCACGGCCGACGGGTTTCTTCCTCCGACTTACGTGAATCTTTGTGCTCCCGAATGTCAATGAGGTAATATGACCCGTTGTGCAAATTCTTGCTGACCACAAAGGGCCCTTCCCAAGGCGGGGATAACTTGTGCGCATCTGTTTGATCTTGGATGAGCCAGAGCACCAGATCGCCTTCCTGGAAGACCCGGGATTTAACCCGTCGACTATGATAACGGCGCAGGTCTTGTTGATAAATCGCTGAACGAGCTGCGGCCACATCACGCTGTTCGTCCAACAAGTCAAGAGCATCTTGGCGCGCTTGTTCATTGTTCGCCTCAACATAAGCCGCCACTCGAGGCGAGTCATGACGGATGTCACTGGGGAGGACTGCTTCTGCTCCATAAACCATGAAGAAAGGCGTAAAGCCTATAGACCTGTTAGGAGTAGTGTTGATGCTCCATAGCACGGAGGGCAACTCCTCCACCCAACAACCCGGCGTCCGTTGCAAAGGGACCAAAAGCCGGGGCTTGATGCCCTTCAGAATCTCCTGATTAGCTCTCTCAGCCTGACCATTGGATTGAGGATGAGCCACCGAGGAAACATCAAGTCGGATATGCTCTCGTTGACAAAACTCCTCCATGGCGCCTTTGGATAAATTGGTGCCATTGTCAGTTATAATGCTGTGTGGAAAACCAAAGCGAAAGATCACCTTTTTCATAAACTGAACCGCCGTGGCTGCATCACACTTGCTAACTGGCTCCGCTTCAACCCACTTGGTAAACTTGTCAACTGCCACCAAAAGGTGGGTCTTCTTATCCTTGGACCTTTTGAAAGGCCCAACCATATCAAGCCCCCAGACCGCAAAGGGCCAAGTAATTGGGATCATCCTCAGCTCTTGAGCCGGTACATGAGCCCGTCGCGAGAACCTTTGGCAACCATCACACTTACTGACCAAGTCCTCTGCATCAGCATGAGCCGTCAACCAATAAAAACCATGACGAAAAGCCTTGGCCACAAGAGACTTTGAGCCGGCGTGATGGCCACAATCCCCTTCATGGATCTCACGCAAGATCTCTTGACCTTCCTCAGGGGAAACACAACGCTGAAACGCTCCCGTAACACTGCGGTGATGCAACTCACCATTGATAACAATCATTGACTTAGCCCGCCGGGTTATTTGTCTGGCCAAAGTTTCATCCTCAGGCAACTCTCCCCGGGTCATGTAAGCCAGATAAGGTGCTGTCCAGTCCGGGATGATGTGGAGAGCCGCCACCAGTCGTGCCTCCGGGTCAGGGACAGCCAAGTCTTCCTCTGTAGGTAACTTAACAGAAGGGTTATACAGGACATCCAAGAAAGTATTAGGCGGCACCGGCTTTCGCTGAGAGCCCAGCCGGCTTAGGGCATCAGCCGCCTCGTTCTTCCTGCGATCAATGTGCTCTACTTGGTAGCCCTGAAAGTGCCCAGCAATGGCATCAACCTCGCGGCGATAAGCCGCCATGAGAGGGTCCTTAGAGTCCCACTTGCCGGATACTTGTTGAGCCACCAAGTCTGAATCGCCGAAGCACCTTACCCGGCTCAAGCTCATCTCTTTAGCCATCCGAAGACCATGGAGCAAGGCCTCGTACTCAGCCGCGTTGTTAGTGCAAGGAAACAGCAACTGTAGCACATAATGGAACTTGTCACCTTTAGGGGAAGCCAACACGACTCCAGCCCCCGAGCCCTCCAACTGCCTGGACCCATCAAAGTGAATAGTCCAATATGTGTTATCCGGCTTCTGCTCGGGCACTTGTGACTCTGTCCAGTCATTGATGAAATCCACCAAGGCCTGAGATTTAACAGCAGTGCGTGGCACGTATTTCAGACCATGGGGTCCGAGCTCTATGGCCCACTTAGCCACTCTCCCTGTGGCCTCTCTGTTTTGAATGATATCACCAAGAGGGGCAGAACTGACCACAGTGATGGGATGACCCTGAAAATAATGCTTAAGTTTCCGGCTCGCCATGAACACACCATAAACAAGCTTCTGCCAATGCGGATACCGCTGCTTGGACTCAATGAGCACTTCGCTGACATAATAAACCGGCCGCTGAACCGGATGCTCCTTACCCTCCTCCTTGCGCTCCACCACCATAGCCACACTGACGGCTCGTGTGTTCGCCGCCACATACAGTAATAAGGGCTCCTTATCAACCGGAGCAGCAAGGACGGGGGGCTCTGCCAGCTGCTTCTTCAAATCCTCAAAAGCAGTATTAGCTGCATCATTCCAGACGAAGTTATCAGTTTTCTTCATCAACTGATATAATGGCATGGCCTTCTCACCCAAACGGCTTATAAACCGGCTTAAAGCAGCGATGCGACCCGCCAAGCGCTGAACATCATTTATACACGCCGGCTTAGCCAGGGAGGTGATGGCCTTGATCTTCTCCGGGTTAGCTTCAATGCCTCTGTCAGAAACCAAGAAACCCAAGAGTTTGCCTGCAGGAACACCAAAAACACACTTGGCCGGGTTAAGCATCATCTTGTAAACCCGGAGATTATCAAAGGTTTCTCTCAAATCATCTATCAGGGTTTCCTCTTTTATAGATTTAACCACAATATCGTCCACATAAGCATGAACATTGCGCCCAATCTGTTTATGAAGACAGTTCTGCACGCAACGCTGATAAGTCGCCTGTGCACACTTGAGTCCGAAGGGCATGGACACATAGCAGAAGGCTCCAAAGGGAGTGATGAACGCCGTCTTCTCCTGGTCCTTAACTGCCATTTTAATCTGATGATATCCGGAATAAGCGTCCAGGAAACTTAAGCGCGCACAACCGGCCGTAACATCAATGATTTGATCAATACGGGGAAGGGCAAAAGGATCAGCCGGACACGCCTTGTTTAAGTCCGTGTAGTCCACACACATCCGCCAAGTGTCGTTCTACTTGAGCACGAGCACCGGGTTAGCTAACCACTCTGGGTGAAAGACTTAAACAATAAACCCGGCCGCCAAGAGCCGGGCCACCTCTTCACCAATAGCTTTTCTCCTCTCCTCATTGAACCGCCGAAGGAACTGCCTGACCGGCTTAAATTTCGGATCAACATTGAGAGTGTGCTCAGCGAGTTCTCTAGGTACACCTGGCATGTCAGAAGGTTTCCATGCGAAGATGTCTCTATTCTCACGGATGAACTCGATGAGCGCGCTTTCCTATTTTGGATCCAGATTGGCACTGATGCTAAATTGCTGAGATGAATCTCCTGGAACGAAATCAACAAGTTTAGTCTCATCGGCCGACTTAAATTTCATTGCCGGCTCATGCTCCATAGTCGGCCTTTTCAGAGAGGTCATATCAGTTGGGTCAACATTGTCTTTGTAAAATTTCAACTCCTCTGTTGCGCAAACAGATTCTGCATAACCTGCATCGCCTTCCTCACACTCCAGAGCCACCTTCCGGCTGCCGTGAACCGTAATGGTCCCATTATGACCCGGCATATTGAGCTGTAAGTATACATAACACGGCCGTGCCATGAACTTGGCGTAAGCCGGCCGCCCAAATATAGCATGGTACGGACTTCTTATCTTGACCGCCTCAAAGGTCAATTTTCCACCCTGTAGTTATTCTCATCTCCAAAGGCCACTTCCAACTCGATCTTGCCAACTGGATAAGCCTACTTACCAGGTACCACACCATGGAAGATAGTGTTTGACTGGCTGAGGTTCTTATCAACCAACCCCATACGGCGAAAAGTCTCATAATAGAGGATGTTGATGCTGCTGCCTCCGTCCATGAGTACCTTAGTGAACTTATATCCTCCCACCTGGGGAGCCACCACTAAGGCCAAGTGACCCGGATTGTCCACCCGGGGAGGGTGATCCTCTCTACTCCATACTATAGGTTGCTCAGACTACCGCAAGTAGCGTGGAACCGCCAGCTCAACAGCATTCACAACCCTCTTATGAAGCTTCTGATCTCGCTTACACAGACTGGTGGTAAATACATGGTACTGTCCACCGCTAAGCTGCTTTGGATTGGTCTGATAACCCCCCTGCTGCTGTTGATGACCCTGGCCAGACTGCTGATTAAAGCCCCCTTGACCGTTCTGAGGATTAGAATTTGAGCTGCCGCCCGGGCCATGAAAACCGCCGGCGCCTGAGCCGCCGCCCGGGCCATTGTAATTCTTAAAGGCCTTCATGATTGCACAATCCTTCCATAGATGAGTCGCTGGCTTCTCTCTAGAGCCATGCCTTGGACAAGGCTCATTCAACAGCTGCTCCAACGTCGGGCCAGACCCGCCGCCTCGGGGAGGGGGCCTCCCCTTGCGTCGCTGGTTATTTCCTTGTGAGCTGGCGTTGGCTACAAACTCTAGGCTGCCATCGGCCTTGCGCTTGCCTCCTCCTTGGTTCCCCGGGTTATGCTGAGGACCCTTGCCATTGCCGTTCTTCTTTCCCTTCCCTGTCCTTTCATCATCTGAAGCGGGGTCCTTGGTACCATCAGAATCGGCGTACTTGACAAGAGCCGCCATCAGTGTACCCATATCATTGCGGTCGCGCTTAAGCCTCCCGAGTTTCATCTTCAGGGGCACAAAACAACAATTCTCCTCCAACATTAAGACTGCAGAGCCGGCATCCATCTTATCTGATGAATGTATGATCTCTTTGACCCGGCAAACCCAATGTGTCATGGACTCACCCTCCCGCTGCTTACAGTTAGTCAAATCCACAATTGACATAGACTGCCTACAGGTATCCTGGAAGTTTTGGATGAACCAGGCTTTCAGCTCAGCCCAAGACCCGATGGAATTCGGTGGTAGCCCTTTCAACCAAGTGCGGGCAGTCCCATCTAACATCATGGTGATGTACTTGGCCATTGCCGCCTCACTGACCTCCAGCAGTTCCATGGCCATCTCGTAACTCTCGATCCAGACTGCGGGTTGTAAGTCTGCCGTATAATTAGGCACCTTCCTAGGGCCTTTGAAATCCTTGGGCAGACGTTCATTGTGGATACCTGGCACTAAACAAGGGACACCCCCAGTCCTGGTAGGGATACCCACGTCGACGGAAGCCGTCGGGTAAGCCGGGGGAGTCTGGTAAGCCGTCAACTGAGGCACCTGCTCCGCCTCTTGCCGCGCTCTGTCCTGGTCTGCTGCGTGAAAGGCTCCATTATGAGCCGGGCCACAGCCAGGGGGCGGATCATGGCGTCGGACGTTACTTGAGCCGGTCACTGAGACCATGTGCCTGCTGTAACTCGGGCTCCGGCCAGGACGAGGGGTCGAGTGGATCCTGTCCCGGCTGTAGGAGTACGCCTCTTATTGCGCCAGTGCTGTCTGAAGGAGTTCGCTGACCCGGTGGGTTTCAATAGCCGTCGGAGAGTAGCCGTCAACTGGGAGAGCCGCCAGCCGTGCTGCCGCGGCGACCATGTTCTCCAGCGGGTTATTATAATGACCCGGGGGTATTGGCACGTACTGAGGCGGGGTAGGGGGCACCTGGGGAGGCCCCATCACTTGTGGCTGAATAGGGGTCCCAGACCCGGGCACTATGACCCCTGGTGGGTTACTAGACCCCGCACCTGGCATGTTGAAGAGGTTGCGTGGATCGTAAACCGGAGGGAGTCGAGATTGGGCCTTTTGATGCCTTCTTCTTAGGACCTCATTGGACGCGTTTTGATCCATCGTGAGCCGGAAGGACTGCGCTTGAATCAACTGGGTTTGGGCGTCGAGAGCCGCCCTTTCTGCAGCCATCCTGATCCCTTCTCCTGCCAGATCCTCCTTAGCTTTCACTAGATCCAATTTTAACTGTGCCACCTCCGCATCATGCTGAGCTTGATCTGCCGGGTCAACCGTGGCGGTTAACAGGGTCATCATCTTGTCCGTGAGATCCATTAGCACCTGAGCCGGCGAGGGCACCGGGTTTCCCGCTCCAGCAGCAGGGTTCTGAACAGGCTGTGCACCGGCCATAAAGACTCCAACCTGACTTGGCAGCTCAAACGGGTCCGGAATACTGTCACCATCGAAACAACCCATGAGCCTGCCATCTTGAAGTTGATACGACGAATTTGACTCATCGGTGGACGACTCGCCGTCAGAGCCGGCGGCCGCCTCATCACCAGATCCAGATCGATCAGAGGGCCCTCCATGAATACATCCCACAAAAGCATGCCTTAAGGCAGGCCGGGCCCGGGCGGGTCGTGCACGCTGAGCCGTCTCGATGAAATCGGCGTAGAGATCCGGCTCAGGGCCCGGCTCACCAATCTTGCCAATGAAAACATGAATTCCACCGAAGGGGACCCGGTACCCGTACTCAATTGAGTCGGCGTCGGGGCCCCAGTTTGCATCGTCGATGTAGAGCTTGCCGCGACGACCCTTGGTCATCCGGCCCAAGCGTATCCCTTGAGCCCTTCGAAGCTGCCCTTCAAGAACTCAAATCCACCGTGCCCTGGCCCCACGGTGGGCGCCAACTGCCGTGGAATTGTCACGGCAGATGTCCTCGAACTAGGACTTAGTCGTGGAGCCATCGCAACTAGGAAGCTTGAAGGGGTTAAGTGGGATAAGGAACACGAGGGTTTATACTGGTTCGGCCCCTTACGGTGAAGGTAAAAGCCTACATCCAGTTTGAGGTGGTATTGATTAGGGTTTCGATGACCAGGGAGCTTAACTGCTATGCCTGGCTCTCGATGAGATCTCTTCCTAAACCGCTGCCGGGTCGTCCCTTTATATAGGGAGGCTGACGCCCAACAGCTCTCAGAGTCCCGGCCGGCTCATAAGAGTGTCCGGCTCGGACTCTCAGCTATTCTTGCCTTGCACTACAAGTTCTACCATGATAATGATTGTAACTACGGGCCTTAAGCCATATCCGGGTCTTAAGCCCATCTTTGGCCCACTGTCTTCAAGCTTGGCGCCGGGCTTCTGGCAATGACCATATGAGTAACCCGGCCCCTCCTGGCGGGTGACTCTAAGGTCTATATCCTCAACACGCATCGTGGGCGTTACAAGTTGGTATCAGAGCCATCCCCGACGTAGGAGCCCCCTGCTGGATCGAATCGCTGGCGTTGTTGAGTCGAGAACAGAAATGTTTTGAGTCTTAAGATTATATATCGGAGAGTAGGATTCTTTTTACTCCTCAGTCCCTTCGTCGCTCTGGTGAGGCCTCCTGACGTAGAAGTTTTGACTCTTCTCTCCTCAAATTTCACAAAAAAAATTTAGGATCACGTGGGTATCTTAGAATCGTTCCGATGGTTTTGTGACGAGAACATTGTTCTTGGTGCCTCCTGACATTTAGGGGTTGTGGCAGTGTCCCGGGGAGTTGAGCTCCGAGGTGTTGTCGTCACAATTTTATCGTTGCAGTTCTGGAACACCTGAGTTTCACAAAGATCGAAATCTCTTTTATGCAGTTGTTGGTGAGATCACCTCGATGCCACCCAGTACTGGGGCGGGAGTTCGGGAGTATTGCCATAACTCGTATAACGGATGCTTTTTGAAGATTGAGGTACATGATTTCCGAAGGTTTCTTGGTTATGTGTTGACGGATGGATATAGCTGGATCTAGGGATTGCTAGTTTGGGTGATATATTTTGTGTCCCCTGTATCCCCAACACCAGATTGCATAACCAGAAAGTTTCGAGAGTTTATAAGTGGGAATTCAAGTAGCTCCTAGGATATCTTTCCGACAGACGCATGATATGAGATTGGGGTTCGACGTCTAGTGGTCCGCCTTTCCACGGTTGGTTTTACAGTGGTCTCGTAGTGTCTTAAAGAGTCCTTGGCTATGCCGACTCGGGGAGGCTTCGTATGTCATGTGCACTGCCTTGTACATGATGGTGCTGTACGATCGAGCCCGTGTGGGCCCCACCACGAAAACTTCGGACAAAATCTCTATCATATGTGTGTTCCGGCTTATTCTGCAAGCCAATACTTTGTTTTGTTTTGAATTGTGGTATTCGAGTTGCTTCGAAGTCAAATGTTGATTCCATACCTTTTTTCTAAGTGGCTTCTCAACTTAATGGAAGTGTGATGATTTACTATGGAATTCATTCGTTCATCCTCGTTCGAATGTTTATTGTGAAGACTATATGTTGCAATTTCTATCCGTTGATTCAATTTGTCTATTTGTCTATCAAGATGCTAACGGATGTCACCCTCTTCAGGATGGCTCCGCCAACGCGTCAGAATCCGGAATGCAATGATGGGAGTCAGGCGAACCCTCCGCCACCACCTCCGCCTCCGGAGGCATGGCAAGCTATCATGGCAGCCACCAACGCCAATGCTCAGACGATTCTGCAACTCTTGCAAGAACGCACCCAAGGGCAAGGCAATCAAGGAAATCAAGGTCAAGGCAACAATCAGCCTCACTTCGCTACCCTCAACCAGTTTCTCGCAAATCAGCCCAAGTCTTTCAGCTACTGTGCCGAGGACATAGATGCCGATGATTGGCTCGTGGACATCAACAAGCATTTTGAATGTAGCAATGTCAGGCCTGAGGACTATGTCAAGTTCGCTACTTTTTAGCTCAAGGACCAAGCTGCTGATTGGTATCAACAATACATAGATTCCAGAGGAGGTCGTGTGATCACTTGGACTGACTTCTGTCGGGACTTCAAAGCGCACCACATTCCACAAAGTGTTGTTGAGAGCAAGCGTGAGGAGTTCCGCAATCTCAAGCAAGGCAACATGTCTATGTATCAATTCAACATCCAGTTTCAGAAACTTGCTCGCTTCGCTAAACAAGACGTTCCTGATGAAAAGAGCATGATCTATCACTTCAGAGGTGGCCTTAGAGAGGATCTGCAGTAAGCTCTCATTCTTGTTGAGCCTACTCAGTTTGATCAATTCTATAACATGGCACTGAAGCAAGAGGCTGCTCAGCTCAAGTGTGAGGCTTCTAAGAAGAGAGTCAGGGACGCAGTTCATTCTTCTTCTTCCTCACTAGTGGCTGCTAAGCAACAGAAGTTTTGGTTGCCTCCTCCTCCTCCGTTTCGTCAGCCTTACCAGCAAAAGAACAAAGGTGGCCATGGATCTTCCCACTCTTCCAACTCTGGCTATCAGAACAAGTCTCAGAATCAAGCTCCAAAGTTGAATGCTCCTTATCATCGTCCACTCTCAGAGGTGACTTGCAACAAGTGTCAGCAGAAAGGTCACTATGCTAACAAGTGCTTCAACCAAAGGCGCCTTCCGGCTCCTCCTCTTGTGAGATCTTCCAGCAATGCAGTGGTCAAGCATAATCCCAAGTCTGCTAAGGTGAACATGATGAATGAAGCTCAAGCGGAGGATTCTACTGACGTGATAATGGGTAATCTCTTAGTTAATGATATTCCTGCAAAAAATTTATTTGATACTGGTACATCTCTTTCTTTCATTTCAAGACCTTTTGTTGCCAAGCATGAGTTTGTGACGGAAAAGATTCCTATCCCGTTGAAGATTGTGTCCCCGGGTAAGCAAATGACATCTAATAATTGTGTCCCGGATGTTTCCATCAAGATGGGAACTATAAATTTCTATCTAAACCAATTGTTCTTGGTGACTCGGATATTGATCTTATTCTCGGGATGGACTGGCTTTCTATGCACAAGGCTCAACTTGATCGTGCTGCCAGGGAAATCCAATTGACACACTCTTCTGAGGATGTTATCATTTATGCCGCTCGTGATGAAACCATTCGGTTATTTTCTCTCAATGAGAAGGGCGAATTGAATGCCATCTCTCCGATTCCAGTCGTTTGTGAGTATCAAGATGTCTTTCCAGAAGAGCTTCCGGGTATGCCTCCTCACCGGCCAGTTGAGTTCGTTATCGATCTTGAGCCTGGCACTGAACCCGTTTGCAAGCATCCATACAAGCTTGGACCCAAGGAGCTGAAGGAATTGAAGAAACAGCTCGATGAACAAGAGTGTCTGGGTTTGATCAGACGGAGTTCATATCAATGGGGTTGTGGTGTTCTTTTTGTCCAGAAGAAGGATGGCACGGACCGACTTTGTGTCGACTACCGTCCATTGAACAAGAAGACAATGAAGAACAAGTATCCACTTCCCAACATCAATGAGATAATCGAGCAACTCAAAGGTGCTAAAGTATTCTCCAAGCTTGACCTTCGTATGGGTTATCATCAGATTCGCATTCGTGAAGAAGATATTCCCAAGACAGCATTCAGAACAAGCTTTGGTTCTTATGAATATACTGTCATGTCTTTCGGCCTTGTCAATGCTCCTCCAACATTCTCTCGGATGATGAATTTCATCTTCAACCCCTATACCAATGAATTCGTCCTGGTGTATCTCGATGATATCTTGGTCTTCTCCAAGAATAAGAAGGATCATGCCAAACATTTGCGATTGGTGCTCGACAAGCTCAGAGAGTATCAATTTTATGTGAAGTTTTCCAAATGTGAGTTTTGGCTTGATGAAGTTCTTTACCTTGGGCACATCATCTCTGCCAAGGGCATTGTTGTTAATCCCGAGAAGGTGTCTGCAATTGTGAATTGGGAACCTCCTCAGAATGTCAAGCAACTTCGCAGTTTTCTTGGTCTTGCAAGCTATTGCCGAAGATTCGTTGAGAATTTCTCTAAGATTGCGAAGCCTCTTTCCAACCTCCTCCAGAAGCATGTGAAGTATGTCTGGTCTCCTAAGTGTGACGTTGCTTTCAACACTCTCAAAGAGAAACTAGTCACAGCTCCTGTCTTAACTCCTCCTGACGAATCCAAGCCATTCGAAGTTTTCTGTGATGCTTCTCTCCAAGGTCTCGGTGCTGTGTTAATGCAAGAGAAGAAAGTTGTGGCCCATACCTCTCGTCAGTTGAAGCCCAACAAAAAGAACTACCCCACTCACGATCTTGAGTTGGCGGCAGTTGTCCATGCATTAATAACGTGGAGACATCTCTTGTTGGGAAGAAAAGTGGACATATTCATCGATCACAAGAGTCTCAAGTACATCTTCACTCAGCCCAACCTCAATCTCAGGCAAACTCGATGGGTCGAAATGATTCAAGAGTACAATCCGAGTATTGAATATACTCCAGGCAAGGCCAATGTCATTGCAGATTCTTTGAGCAGGAAGGCTTATTGCAACAGCTTAATCCTCAAGCCTTTCCAACCGGATCTTTGTGAAGCTTTCCGCAAGCTGAATCTCCAAGTTGTTCCTCAAGGCTTTCTTGCCAACCTCATAGTCTCTCCTACTTTGGAAGATCAAATTCGTGAGGCACAACTTCTGGATACCATGGTGAAGAAGGTGAAACGTGGTATCGACAAGGGTCTTTCCAAATACAAGTGCTATCGCATTGATGACAGAGACACTTTATTCTTCGAGGACCGGATTGTGGTTCCTAAAGGTGATCTAAGGAACGTCATAATGAACGAGGCGCACAATTGTCTTCTTTCCATTCATCCTGGAAGTACGAAGATGTACCATGACCTCAAGCAGTCGTATTGGTGGACTCGAATGAAGCAAGAAATCGCTGAATTCATGAATGAATGTGATGTCTCTCGAAGGGTGAAAGCAGAACACCAACGACCAGCTGGTCTCCTCCAACCTCTTGCTATCCTAGAGTGGAAGTTTGATCATATCGAAATGGACTTCGTGACTGGATTTCCCAAGTCCAAGCGCAGAAATGACGCTATCTTCGTTGTCATTGACAAGCTTTCTAAAGTGGCTCATTTCCTTCCAATCAAAGAGTCTATCACAGCAGCTCAGTTGGCAGAGCTATACACCTCCAGGATTGTCTCTTTGCACGGCATTCCACAATTGATTTCTTCAGATCGTGGAAGCATATTCACTTCTACGTTCTGGGACTCCTTCCAGAAGGCCATGGGCACCAACATTCGCTTCAGCATAGCTTTCCATCCTCAAACTAGTGGCCAAGTCGAGCGAGTCAATCAAATTCTTGAAGATATGCTCAGGGCTTGTGTCATTTCCTTTGGCATGAAATGGGAAGATTGTCTTCCATATACCGAATTCTCCTACAACAACAGTTTCCAAGCGAGTTCGGGCAAGGCCCCATTCGAGATTCTCTATGGCAGAAAGTGCCGTACTCCTCTCAATTTGTCAGAGACTGGTGAACGGCAACTTCTTGGCAATGACTTAATCACAGAGGCTGAAGAGATGTGTAAAGTCATCCATGAAAATCTCAAAGCCGCGCAATCGCGCCAGAAGAGTTACTATGATAGTAAGCACCGTGATGTGGCTTTTGAGATCGGAAACCATGTCTACCTCTGCGTCTCTCCAATGAAAGGCACTCGTCGCTTCGGTATCAAAGGGAAGCTTGCCCCTAGATACGTGGGTCCTTTCAAGATCATTGGCAAAAGAGGCGACCTCGCCTATCAACTTGAGCTTCCTTCCAACTTCGCGAACGTGCACGATGTGTTCCACGTGTCACAGCTCCGCAAGTGCTTCAAGACGCCCGAGCGCACCATCAACTTCGAAGAGATTGACCTCCAAGAAGATTTGTCTTATCATGAGCACCCCGTTGCTATTCTTGAGGAAACTGAGCGCAAGACTCGCAACAAGTCAATCAAATTCCTGAAAGTGAAGTGGTCGCACCATTCCGACCGAGAAGCCACATGGGAACGTGAGGACCACCTCCGTTCAGAATATCCGGAGTTCTTTCAGTCCTAGATCTCCGGACGAGATCCTCTCGTAGTGGTGGAGTGTTGTAACACCCAGGATGTAACTTTCCATATTTGTAACTCCGACTCTTGCCATTTTCGGCTATGTGCTATGATATTCCCTTCGCGGTCGGGTTTTTTTTCGTTTTGCATTTTGTTCATGTCATGCATCTCATTTCATGTCATCATGTGCATCTCATTTTGCATACGTGTTCGTCTCATGCATCCGAGCATTTTCCCCGTTGTCCGTTTTGCAATCCGGCACTCCCACCTCCTCCGGCGTACCCCTCTTGTTTTCTTTTCGTGAGCGGGTGTTGAACATTCTCGGAATGGACCGAGTCTTGTCAAGTGGCCTTGGTATACCACCGGTAGACCACCTGTCAAGTTTCGTTCCATTTGGAGGTCGTTTGGTGCTCCAACGGTTAACCGGGTAACCGCAAAGTACTTTTGTGTGTTGCAGCAAAACCCCGCTCTAAACAGCCCAAACCCCATCTAAGTCACTTCCATGCTCTAGGTCGTTCGATCACGATCGTGTGGGCGAAAACCGCACTCTATTTGGAGTCTCCTTGCTCCCTCTAGCTATATATATGTGAGTCCCCCCGAAATCTTCGCAGATCAAACCCTAACCTCGGTCCCTCTCCGCCGCCGGACGAAAGCCCAGCGACGGACCTGTCCGCCCTCCACCGCCGCCGCCACGTGTCGCCTCCGGATTCGCCGCCCGCGCCGCCGGCCCGGAGAGCCTGTACGGGGCCCTCCCGGCCCGCTCCTCCCGCGCCGCCGAGCCTGTCGCGCCGCCGCCTGGC
>NC_057811.1:57126162-57134144 GCF_018294505.1 Triticum aestivum
GCCTCCCTCTGCCGCGGCCCCGCCGCCTTCGCCTCCTGCAGGCGCCGCCGCGCCACGGCACCGGTCACCGCCGCCGCACCCACGTCCTCCTCCGGCTCCGTCGCCACCCTCCGTAGCCGCCGTCTCCCTCTCCCTCCTCTCCGCCGGCGCCGCCCCTCTCCATCTCCGGCAGCTGCTCCAGCCAGCTCCATCGCCGGCGAGTGCCCGATCGGGTCAAACGAGGTTGACTTCTCCCCTCCCCCAAAAATCTTCCGAGTCCTAATATTTTTACAATATGTGCAACTGTTCATCGCATCATAACTCTCTGCATATAGCTCCGTTTCGTGCGAGTAATATATCAAAATGTTCGTCTCTAGATGCTCTTAATTTTGTTACATTGCACCATGTTCATTTGAGTCCATCTTGATGTCCAAATCTCTGGTGCAAGAGTGCTAGTTGTTGTTATCTACTATTACTTATCAGAACATGAGGATTTGTTATTTTTGTTGCATTTAATCTGTGCATCTTATGGGCATGAGCTCTACAAGTGTTTTGGTTTATGCCATGCCATCTTTACAGAGGTGTATGCCATGTATTTGTATGATCTCTGTGGTGACTAGCACAAGCATGCAAACTAGGCTTCGTGATGTTTCTGTTTTCAGGGACTTGGTAATTTCTAACTTGTTATTTTGTTTCTATGTATCCATGGGTCTACAGAGAGATCCATGCTTATTTTGGTGATGTTCGGTAAGGATGTTTTGTAGATATAGTTGTAGTTGATCCATTCATGCCCTTCTTTGCAACTATGGAGTGCCATAGCATGACTCAATCTTGCTCTACTTTTGCTATAAAATATTTCTGGCAGATTATTAACATGATATTCAGTTTTGCCAAGCTTGTTGTAGTTGTTTCATACATGCTATGTAATTTCTCTTGCCATGGATAGCTTCATAAACATGCCATCTTGCTGTAGGTAGGCTTGTTTTGTCATGAATTGCCTTGTGGTGAGTGCATCAAGCTCACAAAGATGCCCACATAATGTCTGTTTCTGCCATGCTCTGTTTTCTGCCAAGTCTAGAACCTGTTAACGAAACTTGCTATGTTTGCATGGTTGCCATCATATCTTCTGGTCCTTTTTCGCTTATGGTCAGTAAGGGACTTTTGTCATATGCATTCAGTAGAATACTTTCATGCCTTGTTTTGCCATGTTAAGTTCTTGTAGCATGCTGATTTCTGGCTCTGAACATTGCTACCTGATGCTGATTCTGCCATGTCCAGTAATTTTCACCAAGTCTGTGAACCTGATATCTTTTGCACTATTGCCATGCTTGTTTGAACCTGCTGTGTTGTGAAATAGCCGTAGCTCAGTGTTCATATTTTGTCAAGCATCTTCTGTAGAGTACTGCCATATGCTTTGTTGCTATGTTGGAGTGCTTTAGCATAGTTTCTTGATGTGTTCTAAGTGATATCATGCTGTTAATCGCAGATTCGTGTCATTCTTGTTTTGCTTCCATTTGCAAACCGTGCATCCGTTTCCGGTGATCTTTATATCAATTTCAACCGAAATCATCTCATCTTTCCAGTGGCATGCTTGTTTTGCCAAGTTACTGCCTTTTTCATCATTTTTCTTCCGGAGCACGCATATGCATCACATATCATATCTTGCATATCATTCATGTATCGCATCATGTTGCTTGTGCATTTCCCGTGATTGATTGTGGTTCCATTGCTTGTGTTCTCGTTTTGGCTAGAGCCGGGAGACGAGCTCGTGAACGAGGAACCTGTTGAGTACGCTTACGAGGATCAAGCTTTCGACAACTCTGAGAACCTTGCAGGCAAGATGACCATACCCTCGAAATCACTTCTATCTTTGCTTTGCTAGTTGTTCGTTCTATTGCCATGCTGCGATACCTACCACTTGCTATATCATGCCTCCCATATTGCCATGTCAAGCCTCTAACCACCTTTTTCCTAGCAAACCATTGTTTTGGCTAAGTTACCGCTTTTGCTCAGCGCTTCTTATAGCGTTGTTAGTTGCAGGTGAAGTTGAAGTTGGTTCCATGTTGGAACATGGATATTTTGGAATATCACAATATCTCTTATTATATTAATGCATCTATATATTTGGTAAAGGGTGGAAGGCTCGGCCTTATGCCTGGTGTTTTGCTCCACTCTTGCCTCCCTAGTTTCCTTCATACCGGGATTATGTTCCTTGAGTTTGCGTTCCTTACGCGGTTGGGTGATTTATGGGACCCCCTTGACAGTTCGCCTTGAATAAAACTCCTCCAGCAAGGCCCAACCTTGGTTTTAACATTTTCCACCTAAGCCTTTTCCCCCGGGTTTTCGCGAGCCCGAGGGTCATCTTTATTTAAACCCCCGGGCCAGTGTTCCTCTAAGTGCTGGTCCAAACTAGAGCCACTTGCAGTGCCACCTTGGGGAAACTCGAGGATTGGTTTTGGTTGTACGTAGTGTTCATCCGGTGTGCCTTGAGAACGAGATATGTGCAGCTCCTATCGGGATTTGTCAGCACATCGGGCGGCTTTGCTGGTCTTGTTTTACCATTGTCGAAATGTCTTGTAAACCGGGATTCCGAGACTGATCGGGCCTTTCCGGGAGAAAGTTTATCCTTCGTTGACCGTGAGAGCTTATAATGGGCTAAGTTGGGACACCCCTGCAGGGTATTATCTTTCGAAAGCCGTGCCCACAGTTATGAGGAAGATGGGAATTTGTTAATGTCCGGTTGTAGAGAACTCGTCACTTGATTTAATTAAAATACATCAAGAGTGTGAGTAGCCGTGATGGTCTCTTCTCGGCGGAGTCCGGGAAGTGAACACGGTTTGAGTTATGCATGAACGTAAGTAGTTTCAGGATCACTTCTTGATCATTGCTAGCTTCGCGACCGTTGCGTTGCTTCTTTTCTCGCTCTCATTTGCGTATGTTAGCCACCATATATGCTTAGTGCCTGCTGCTGCAGTTCCACCTTATTACACTGTCCTTTCCTATAAGCTTAAATAGTCTTGATCTCGCGGGTGTGAGATTGCTGAGTCCTCGTGACTCACAGATTCTACCAAAACAGTTGCAGGTGCCGATGATGCCAGTGCAGATGATGCAACCGAGCTCAAGTGGGAGTTCGACGAGGAACGTAGTCGTTACTATGTGTCTTTTCCTGATGATCAGTAGTGGAGCCCAGTTGGGACGATCAGGGATCTAGCATTTGGGGTTATCTTATTTTCATTTGGATCTTGACCGTAGTCGGTCTATGTGTGGATTTTGGATGATGTATGGATTATATTTATGTATTGTGTGAAGTGGCGATTGTAAGCCAACTCTCGTTATCCCATTCTTGTTCATTACATGGGATTGTGTGAAGATGACCCTTCTTGCGACAAAACCACAATGCGGTTATGCCTCTAAGTCGTGCCTCGACACGTGGGAGATATAGCCGCATCGTGGGCGTTACATATTCCTCCCCTACATGCGACCTCCCCTCGACCTCACCGCACCGCCGTGCTTGGCACCGCCCCCCCCCGGCCATCCATTAAAGCCCCGCCGACCTCCAGATCGGGCGCAAGCAGCTCCTGCACCCCACACCACTATGATAGACACCGATGCGCCGCTTCCCCGGGGAACAGGCGAACCAAGTGCTCCACGTGCCTAAGCGGGTGCTGCTTCTTTTGATTGCGGTTCGACTGACCCTGAATTGAAATCCAGGCGGGCTACTGACCTCTAGCAAAGGTGAAATAGTAAAAGGAAGGAAACCTTGTGCATTTAGTATCACAAAGAAGATGCAGTAAGAAGCGCTCAACTAGTTTCTTTCGTGGGATGAATACGGTGTGAGCGGAGACGTAAGATTTGCACGAATAAGGGAAGAGGAGTACCTCTTTCTGCTGGCAGTGATGTGTCCTCCTTCAATTTTTCCGACGATTTTCTTGTTGTTCGCTGGAGACCAGAAGTTGTGGAGGACGGTGCAGCCTTGGACGAACCCATGGCCAAGTTGTTGAGTGTGGTGCGGTGGCCGTCTGTCGGCGGCGGGGAAGCAGATCCAAGGCGGCGAACGACGGCGTAGCGGGAACAGCTCCGGTGTGGTGGACGGTTGCGACAGTAGAGCCGCAGCACTGAGGCGCATGACGGCGTGGTCGGAGTGGTTCTGGTACGGCACACGTCGGTGTCGGCGTCATGGAGGCAGCTCTGCCTCGGCTTCAGCTGCTAAGTCCTTGAGGGCGTTGCGGTTGCGGTTGCGTTGGACGATGACGTCGAGGTACCGGCTCCAGCGTGATGGAGGAGGGCGGCGGTGGATTGGCCGCTATGGGGTGGAGGACGGAGGAGGCTGGGGTTTCGCGGCTGGTGGAGAGGGCGTTTTCGCACCCATGGAGTATGAATGGGGAAATAGAGGGAGGCGGGGAACTAAGGGGGAACAATGTTTCGGTTTGAGACGCGCTTGTTTGAAATTTGGGGAAAGTTAGAAACTTTGCCCCGATCTAAAATGTCGGACATATTGCGGGTTGGGGGTAGGACAGTCATGTCAGGTGTCCCAAATGTGGGCGGGATAGATTTCGGCCGAGCGCATGGGTAGGCGCCCACGGCGTCTAAATGCTTCTCGGAGGCAGTTGAGACTGGTGTCTTGGTGAAGTTACAAACCTACCATGGTTTAGACCTTTGGACATCGGGCCGATAGGCTACACGGGCCAGAGTCAGGACAGTAATTTCCTACCACCAAAACATTAGTCTCGCGCGGTTTCGGGTGACCAGAGGCCTATTTGGCGCTTCGTTCAATATTTCGGAGCAGAAGCATTAACGTTTTCGGTTCTCTTGAATTGAACTTTCAGGATTTGTCAAACTTCACAAATCTTTACTCTTTAAAATCTTAAAGCTACGATTATTTTGGAATGGAGGGGGTACATTTGAATATACATTGTACACGAGTATATATTAAAAAAATGCAACTTACCTCAGTTCATGCATGGTTCCAGATATAATCTCCTTGGTTGCAAAAAAAAAAGTTAGATATGCGTATGAATATATATAGCATGTTCAAACTCACAACAAAGATTGATGCCCCCTTTTACATCTGATTTACAAATGCCATTATCTCGGGTTCAAATAGATGAATGCACTTCCTATGAATTCGAATCTTCGAAACCCCCTTTATGTTGAATTCGACATGTATTCTATTTCATAGCTAGCAATTTGGAATGTATCCATGCAAGTGACAAATGTATAAAGTGCTTCACACTAACAACATGGAGTGCACTAATTAATGTTTATATATGAATTGCGAAAGCATCCATTGCCTGTATTTCAAACCGCTCTCACTCTATGGATCGATAATATGAAATAAACACATGCACATGCTAGAATTCAATAGAGTATGGGTGTCTGATAGACCGATTTTCGTCCATACGCAATTTGCAAAATTCATGATCTCATCCAAAAATAATAATGCCATTTATATTTTAATTTAATGCGTAGAACCGCCTTTTACACGTAGATGCACTATGCCTCGCCTCGTTCTCACAAACGCGTTATATATCTCTCTATCTAACGCATAAGTGCACACACTTTATATGCATCACCATTTCTCTTTCACACATGCTCACAATCTCTCTCAGGGTGTCGGGGTGTCTCACGCACATGCTCTCTCTGTTCCTCTCTCTCTCTTTCTAACTACTATCTACCACTCTTTTCACTAATCTCAGTTGGAAAACACTATTTCTCTCACATGCATATATACACAGGCACGGTCTCTACTAGCCCTCTATACACACATATATGTGCCTACGTGTCTCCCGCACGCACATTATCTTTAGGCCTCTCTCGCACACATTGCCCCCCCGATACACCTCTCTCTTAGTAGTTGGCAGATATGATTTCATCATATCATTCGGTAGGATACCCCTGGCTGTTAGGCTGGATGGTAATACGAGGCAAAGTTTTACCCTAGTTCGGATCGGACCCTTTGAGTTGAAGAAAGAGCCTACTCCTTGTACTATATATTAGTGATAGGGGTGTGTACAAAGTACACGTGAATACCATGCATTGTGCGTGTGTGTATACTATCGACGAACTAGCCCCAAGCTTGTATAACATACTAAGGGCCTAGGGGTACAAATCATATATAGTCGGCTTATCACCAGTGGGGATAGAGTCCTCCGCGACTCTGGTAGCTTCGTGTTGTACGCCGAGACCTCCACATGGGTCTTCGTATAACACGTCTCGGTCCAACCTATATGTGGCGCAGGATGGAACCGACCCATGAGTCTTCATGTTGACCCACCACAACTAGAAATGATGTCCCCACCACACCACACACGCAATCGTCCACTAAGAAAATAAGCATATACAATAGTACAACGGTATCTTGCTCACGATACGTCTCCATATTTTGTTGATGACACTGACGGACTTTGCATTTGATGCGTGCTCCGTATGTTGTTGACGACACTTACGGTCATTGTATTTGAAGTGAAAGCACGATATGGTCACTGGACTTCAGAATAAGCTCATCACGGTCACCACATACATTTTGTCGTGCTAACCAACATGTGGTTGGATGGTTTGAGGACAGTGGTTTCTCGAGCCCACCAAGGTTAAAGTCCCGGTGCTCGCATTTATCTTGTGTTAATTTCAGTATTTTCCAGCGATGTACGTTCAGTGGGAGGAGACGTTCCACTCGACTACGAGGCACCTATGGTGACTTCGTAAAATCTTGAGATCATATATGCTGGCCCACTTTCTCGAAGGTGCTCATAGGGGTAGGGTTCGCGTGTGTGCGCTTATAGCGGTGAGTGCTTGCGCGTAAATATGAGCCCTTGCGTCTGTACCATGTTAAACAAATACATATCATGATTATATGGTCACTGGCTCGCCCGTACAACACCGTATTTTGTTGATGACACAATCAATTGACACTAGTAGAAAAGGGGGCTTTTGTCCCGGTTGGTAAGGGCCTTTAGTCCCGGTTTTTGAACCGGGACTAAAGGGTCGTTACTAATGCCTCCCCCCTTTAGTCTCGGTTCTTACACGAACCGGGACTAAAGGCCGTCCACGTGGACGCAGCCAGGAGCTCCACCTTTAGGCCCGGTTGGTGTTACCAACCGGGACTAAAGGAAATTTTATGATATTTTGTTTTGAAAAAAAAATTTGCGACTTTTTTTGATTTTTTTTTGATTTTCAAATTTCTGAATTATTTTAATCTCTAATCACCACCCCTCATCACTGCTCAATTTATCCTCTAATCTCTAATCACCCCTCATCATTCCAAATCATCTAACTTCCCGGACGGTCACCCATCCTCTCACTACTCCAGCCTGAGCACGCTTAACTTCCGGGTTCTATTCTCCCTCGTTTCCAAGTCTGCACTTGTTGTTTTCCTGACAATAGTAAGATGTCAATTCTATTAACCCTCAGGAATTTAGCTTGAGCATGAAGTGACACATTTCACTGTTTGAGTTTGAAACTATTGTTTTAAAAAACAATAATTATTTAGTAACACTAATATTTCTGGAATAATTAGTTTGACCATTGTTTGACCACTGTTTGACCACAGTTTGACCAGATTTGACCAAAATTCAATAAAACTGAAATAATTATTTAGTAACACTATTATTCTAGAATAATTAGTTTGACCATTGTTTGACCACAGTTTGACCACAATTTGAATTTTTTTGAATTTTTTTGCCTCTCAAGATCTTAAAAGCCCCGTATCTTTTTTCTGTTAGGTTTTTGAGGATTTTGAAAATGTTTAACGGGGTTCCCCCGGTTAAATTCGGATGTAACTTTTTGAGTAGATGATTTTTCATATAAAAAACTTTTTCATCCGAGTTCGTATCCAAAAGTTATGCCCATTTTAAGAAATTCCACAGAGATTTTGCAAACAAAGTCGAAATTCATATTTGTTAATTTTCCCAACAACTAGACCACATATCACATGGGAAACTTATTTTATTTTATTTTTTTGACATTTCCATCATTTTCTTTTGTTTTTTCTAAAACTGAAAAGGCGG
>NC_057811.1:57134792-57158080 GCF_018294505.1 Triticum aestivum
CATCGCACCCTTTAGTACCGGTTCCTGGCACCAACCGGGACTAAAGGGCCCAGGTGAACCGGGACAATGCCTTAGCCGCACGAACCGGGACCAATGCTCACATTAGTCCCGGTTCGTGACTGAACCGGGACTAATGTGAAAATTGCCCTGTGACGAAAGCCCTGTTTTGTACTAGTGTGACCAGTCAAACGTTCCACGTGGCGCAACTAGTGTTGCACCATCAGGGCGCGTAACCGTGGGGCCCATCTGTCAGCACGTATATGAAAGAAAGAAATGGTAGTTTGAGTCTGTACTGTGTTAATAAAATAGGAGTACATTTTAGGGTGATCATACGGTCACTGGCTCACCATACAGCTCCGTAATTTGTTGATAACACGATCAATTGACCAGTCAAACTGTCCACTTTCAGCAGCGCACATTACCATAGGGCCCACCCATTAGCGCGTATATGAAGGACAGAAATGGTAATAAATTAGTGGTCGGTGGGTATTCAAAGTCGTGAGACCTCTGGTTGGCAGTCACCGGCGGTTGGGGAGCGTTCATTGGGCAGTGGGGTGGGGATCCCCGGAGAAAAAGCATGGCGGGGGGGGCTAGAGGGATGGCCGGTGCGTCGGCGGACCGGCGGTGGGGAGTGGTTTCGGGGGGGCTGGCCGGCCGCGGGCGGCGGGGGCTGGCGGCTCAGGGGGGTGGAGTTTGATGATAAACTGGAGGCCCTTGATTTCGTATCCAACGGCTGGAAAATCTAATGACCAGAGATGAAACAGTCAGTCGACTGACGTGTAGCCTCACCCCGCACGTACACATGCATGCACGCAAGACACGCACGCATGTAGGCGTGCAACACTGACATTTACACATGCACGCATGCTGGCATGCAACACTGACACGTACACACGCACTCACGAACACACGCACGTACGCACCCATGCATGCAACACTAAAACGTACCCTCGCACACACGCAACACTCGCACGCCTGCAGGCACACAGCACACGATGCAAGACACACCTCAACCTATACGTGCATGCACCCTTTGTTAAGGACATGGATTGTTACGGGTATTAATCAATCTTATCTGTGATAAGCAGAACATTGATGTTTGCAGTGGTCTTTATGAATCACAACGTATCGAACGGGCTATCAACATAGTAGGCTTATCTACATGAAAAAGATGACGTCACACTCAATGAAAAATCATCGGTTTATGAAATGCCCGCTTCTGACCGCCCTGGCCCACCAAAGGTTGCTCTGCTGTGCGCTGCCTGCGTTGGGTCACTGACATGCAGGCCAGGCACCCAAAGAGCTCACACGTCAGTGGAAGAACGGCGCGGTGTCCTAGGTCAGAGTCGAGGGCGCCACTCGCGGCACACCCGGCTGAACCCGCCTCCGTGCCGCATTCAAACGCCTCCGTGGAACCCGCCCGTGTGGAAGCCGAGAAACCCACTCTGAACACACGTCCGTTCATGACCGGGCCGGCGTTAAACGCAACGCCGGCCGAGCTCCTCCCGTCCGCCGTCTATTTAATCTCCTATTTAAATGAGGCCAAACGCCGGCCAAGAATCACACACCTTCGCCGCGCCCCTATCTCCTCCACCATTTTGTCCACTCTTACAATGGCTTACGAAGAGTAGTTATTCCGCATCCAAGCCGGCTGGGTAGCCCACCGGATACGAGCTATGCAGCTCGCTGATCCACCTCCCTCTCCTCGCCCGACGGAGCCAGTTGCCGCCCCAAGCCGGCGCGCGGTTCAGCAACTCGCCGCTCCAGGCCAGCTCGACGAGGAGCGGCGCACGGGCGTCGTTGCTATTTTCCACGCCGCCGCCTCGTCCCGCGTCTCCCATTTCTGTGGCCGAGAGTCCCATGCCGGCGGCCGTGCCATGCAAGCAGCGACAGAAGCCGGGTGCGCGGAGAGCGACGAGTCGGTGGCCAGCGCCTCCGCGTCCGCCGCCATCATCGAGGAGAAGTAGAACACGGGAGGCCGCCGCCGCTTGGGTCCCATGAAGGCCACCGCGGAGGCGACGCCGGTGTACACAGCAGGTGTCTTGCCGGATCCTTCTGTTGCGAGGACGTTCGTCGACCCCGCATGGGCTCCACGGAAGAGGGGAATGTTAGGATGAACTCGAGCCGGTGCCGGCCATGGCGAAGTAGTGGCCGGTGATGAACTCGAACCGGTGCCAGCCACCATCATCTTCGGCACCAGCCAATGATATCAGTTGGGCAGTGGGAAAGTGAGCCGTCCTTTGCGCTGAAGCATATACCTCCGGGGCTCCCGGCAGTCCGGTGATCGTGCTGTCGGACATGAGGAACACAAATCGATCGGCGGGCGACCATTTAGGCCAGGTATTATATACCTGTGCTGTCCAGAACTAGCACCGCGTAGTTCATTTGAATGTAATGAAATCTGTCATGTTTGCATGAAAATCCGGTATTTTATATGATTTCCGTCGTTGTTTATATGAAATATCAGTTTGTCTACGTGTTTGCGTGAATTTCGTCTAGTTGGTTGAGTTGTTGTCATAATGTGTGCGGCTACGGTTGGATGGCGTAATTTGCGGGTCGCTGGTCGGTCTGCGAGCGGCTCGGCCGACGTTGTGGGACAAAAAAACACAGCTCGTGCGAGCTCGTCTCCAACGTGCGCGCTGGAGGATGCATGACAGCATGAGCACCCGAGCCATTCCTCGGTCATCGGTGGCAAAGGCACTGGTGGACAAAAGGGTCACCAATATTCTGGCTACCCCGGGCAATATCCAAACAGCCCCTCCCAACAGATTCAAATCCCTCGTTCGCCGTGGAATTTTGCCATGTGTTGTTTTCATGGACTAGCAAGATGCCCGTGCATTACACGGAACATCAAGATGCATTTTTTTACAAACTCCCGCATGCATGCAAGGGATAATTAATGTCCTCCTTTGCTAGTACCATGAGGCAAACACCATTAATATTGCATCGATTAGTGTTACTGGCCTTGTATATCTGCAAATTGTAATTTTGATAGTGGCCCCTTGTATATAAAAATGGAGGGAGAAAGATGAGAGATAAGGTGAGGAGGAGTGGGGCGTGGTGGTGACTGGTGGTCGGACTGGGCGGAGGCATGGGGATGGACGGCGCATTATGTCTAGGTTTGTATCTCTCTCACACACACCGACATAGGTGGGGGACGTGCACGAAGAGAAGAGGTGCACGCACGGCGCACGTACTCCCGTCTCCTTCCCAACCACACCCGCGCGGGTACACGGTGGAGCTCATTTCTGTACGAAAAAGTCAGGCCACGTGGTAATTTGGCACGTGTACTGGTTGTCCACTTGGTGGAGGGAGGATCGTCTACCACGGGTGAACAAACAAATTGCGACTTGACGCGTTATGTTAAATTAAAAAAAGAGGCAAACCATGTGGGGCCTACCTTAGAGGCAAGGCTCTATACACTGGAGTACTTTTGATGTGTCCCGTCAACTCGCAGAACGAGGAGAAGCTTGCTTTGTACGCCGTCTCCCCCGCCCACGGGCGCGGTGGCTCGCAGGATGAGGTGAAGCTTGCTTACGAGTAGTAGTACTACTACTACTGTACGCCTTTACGCCCGCTCCCTCGCCCACGCGCGCGGTGGCTCGCAGCACGAGGAGAAAATTTTACTACTCCCTCCGTTTACTCCTCGTCCCTACTACGTACTTTGGTTAGTACTCCCTCCATTTACTTATACAAGGCCACTATAAAAAATACATTTTGCATCTATACAAGGCCACAAATAGTAATCGAGACAAAAGTTACTACTCCCTCCTTTCCAGTTTATGGCTCAATTTCAAAATCTCTCCAACCAAGGTAGACGGTGAGTGGTCGAATTAATTTCGTAGTTTGCACAAGTAAATAGTACACTCGTTTTTCTCAAGAAGTTATGTTTACCGAGGCATTAATTAGAACGAATGCCTGAATGACCACTAAATTTCCATGAACTTGTACATGCATTGGTTAGTTTCCTCTTGACACTGCTTGCGTCGGGTGATCTAACGCACCTCCAAATCCAAGATGTAATGGTACTACTACTAGTATAGTAGAATTGAGACTTATCAAACGGAAAAACGAATGTTTTTTAGATGACCCTATAAACCCTAGTGGGTACGTACTCCGTAAAAACAGATTTTTCCAAAACTAAGTCGCTCCCTTTCATGAATTCTGTAGTATACTCCTCCGTCGACGCTCCCTTTCATGAATTCTGTACTTCCTGTCGCCGACATGTGGGACATATAGCAACCGGGTTGACGTATTAAGCACCAAATAACAGTGCAGAACAGCAGGGGGGACGCACCCCACTCGTACCGGCCCAGTAGTAGTAATGAGCAATGAGACATCAAATCACAATGCCGCACCTTCCCAGACGGATGAAGCAACCATTATTTCACACTTTGGTTCGCCATCCTCTCAAACCACGTAGTATTGCTTCTGCCTCAAGAGGGACACGCGCATCGCCTTGGTACATCATGACACGTGGGACCGCATGACAGGCCATGCTCCCCCGCCGATCGCTCGGTAAAATCACCTCATTTTAACTATACTTCCTCCGTATTGCTTGACTACATGGCATGCACGCCGTTCTTGGTTGAGAATTTAACTGGCTATATATGTGATGAACAATACTCTAGCGTTTTGAAAATGTATACTTTTGTACAGTAGTACTATCGATGGATTGCGCCATGGAGCAAAAATTGAAATTGAAAAAAAGGTGGTACATATAGAGAGCTCTCGTCGCCAAATTATGATATAGTACTATTAAAAAAGCTAGCACGTGCTTAATTGGGGTGCTAAATTCTATTAAAGAAATACTAGTAGTATGTACATACTGAAGAGTTAAAGTAACGAGAAGAAACATAACATAGTTCTGCTGCGGGCTCAGCACAACACACCTGTCGTGGAATTGTCACGGCAGATGTCCTCGAGCAAGGACTTAGTCGTGGAGCCATCGCCGCTAGGAAGCTTAAAGAGGTTAAACGGGACAAAGGACACGGAGATTATATTGGTTCGGCCCCTTACGTTGAAGGTAAAAGCCTACGTCGAGTTGAGGTGGTATTGCTTAGGGTTTCGATGACCAGGAGCTAAACCGCTCTGCTTGGCTATCGATCTGATCTTACTTGTCCTGAACCGCCGCCGGGTCGTCCCTTTATATAGAAAGGTTAACGCCCAGCGGCTCTCAAAATCCCGGCCGGCTTATAAACTGTGTCCGGCTCGGACTCTTAACTATTCTTGCCTTACACTACAAGTCATGCCACAACGGCGGTTTACCACTACGGGCCTTAAGCCGGCTCTGGGCCTTAGACCTATTACTAAACCGCCATCCTTAACTTGTCCATGGGCTTCTGGAACGAAGAGCTGTCGCAACGTAACCCGGCCCATCTAGGGCGGGTTACACCAGTAGCTATATCCTCAACATTAGGCCCCAGATTGATTTGAACCGGTTCATGTCAATCTTCCATACCTTAAGAGAAAATCTTCCCGCTTTCGTTTACGCAAAAATTGTAACCCGCCATGACGTCATCTTCTGGATTCTTGGTAACCCGCCGTGACGTCATCCGCCATTAATACACATTCCGTCCAACGTATGTCAACGGATCCTTATCTTAATAACTGTCCCGAAAATCAAGGCGCCTCTGCAGCTGGATAATCATGTCACCCCTTGCCAGACAAATTATCTCAAGCTGAACGTCAACCACTTACACCCACCATCAACAAAATCAAATCTCTTCTGGGGAACGGCTTAAATGGTATTGATCTGTTCCGGGTCTGGGTTGCCTGGCGGGTGATTCCTTTAAGCCGCCGCCCCAGCTTGATGTGTGAGTACACAGGCCGAAAAGATGATCCTCTATGGCATAGCCTAGAGGACCTACCTGAAGACGTTATTGATGATACAACCAAGTCGCTTCTGAACGAGAGCCTGGTAGATTGCGGGAGAGTGGGCTTAAGCCCTTTCTGCAAGACTAACCCGGCTCCTGCGGTAAACCATTGACCGGAGTGCTTCTCCCTTCATTTTAACGATTTCGTCTTAGCTTACTAATCTTTGTTGTATTTTACAGGCTAATGATAAATTATGGAAGGTCAAGTATGACCATGAAGCTGCCAAAAAGGCCAGGAAAGTCAAAAAAGCCGCCAGGAAAGCCGCTCCCCGTAAGAAGGGGAGTAAACCTAGCGGCTCGGACCTTCTTCGTCTGGATGACGCCTCCGAGTCAGAGGTAGTTCTTGACTCTTTAGGCTCCGTTTTTTTAACCATCTTATTGACACGGATTATCAGCAGGAGGATACTGGAACAAGTCATGAGGTGAATGAAGAGGTAACTATGATTTCATCCGACTCCGAGCCTTTGCCGAGACGGAAAGTTCGAAGAGTAACCCGGAAAGTAAGATTTTCACATCCTTTAGCTTATCAAGATCCTCAATTTATTTTGAAGCGATAGATTTATGAGAGCCGGAGGCAGACCCGGACCTGCAAAGACGCAGACCTCTCGTCCGGCTTACCCAAAGCAACAAGGAAGCGCCGGACGAGGTTATCTCCGACTTATATCCTTTTCATCCTTTGGCGGGCGTCACTCGTCAACCACTCAATTCTTCTGATTCAAACTACCAGGGAACTTCACCTTCCTCCGGCGACTCAATGCAGTCTAGCTTGCCGGCCTTCAAGACCGCCCCCGGGTAATAATGATCAGCTTACTTTGTGCTTATTTTACTCATGTTTTTGCACTAACTCTTTGACTTTCAGTGTACAAGTCAAGCCCAGCAAGAGGGCGAAGAAAAATAAGCCGGCCGAAGAGTCGGTCCTAACTGAACCGGAGGCTTCTGCTCATGAGCCGCCGTCTGCCCCAACTCCTGAAACCACCGCTCCATCTGAAGAACAAGTCATGGAGGGTTCTGATAACCCGGAGATCCCCAGCCCAGCTCAACCGGCCGATGACCCGGACGTTGTAATCACCCGGACAGAGTTTGTCGAGCCGGGAAGACCCACTGTGCTAGCTAGATGCTCTGCCAAGGAAGAACTGCTGGAGCGCCGCAGGGCCAGGCTGGATATCACTAACTATGCTAATTTGAGCATTGGAGATATTGTCTCCAGCTATGTTAATCAAGTGCACAACAGCCGGGACCTGGAAATTGACATGGTGAAGCAAATACAGCAAAAGTCTGAGGTACGACGCTCTTGCTTACTCCATAGTCATCCTTACCATGCCAGCCCCCAAGTCTATTACTTATGATGAAATATGTTGTAGACTTAATACCGGCTTAGTAATCACTGCAAGAAAACCGGCTTACCTTGTAACACTCAAGGGTCGGGTTAGACATCATAGTTGAACCGGTCCTTACCTTATGTTAATCAAGTACCTGATCAAGTTTATACATTAGCCCCCAAGTGCCGAGTATCTTTGCCTGCCAAGTGATTGGGACTTACTTTCATGAACCGGCACTGTAGCTAGAGCCTTTCAGCATACATTAGTCCCCAAGTGCCAAGTGTCTTTGCTTGCAAAGTGCTTGGGACTTAATATTGCATTATAATCACCTTAACTGTAACCCGGAATTTGTACAGGCCACCTGTAAGAAATTTGAATCGGAAATGTCTGATCTAAAGAACCGCCTGAAGACTCAGGAAAATGAGACCCAAAAGGCCAATTCCGAATTTGAATTCAGTGTCTCTGCACAAGAAAAACTGAAGAAAAAATTTGAAGCAGAAAGAAAAGCCTGGTCTCTGACTTTGTTATGCAGGTCCCAGAAGTTCCAATCTCAATCAGAATGTGCTGACCAAGCTGAAAGCGGTTTACACCTTGGTGGAGCAACTCTACACCGGGTCACAACGTGCTTTAGCCGTTGTGGCTTTGTCCAATGAAGTTCCCACTCACCTGGCAGATGTACTCAGGCGGCTTGCCGTACTTACTCAATGCTTCCAAGAGTTGAGACAGGCTTTTGCAAGAGCCGGAGCCATAGCCGCTCTAAGCCGGGCCAAGGCGTTTCTCCCGGAGTTAGACCCGGCCGACATCGCCCTTGGGTATCCCAGCTTGAAGGAAGACGACACCCCCTTTGACCAGAAGGACTTCGCCGCCTGTGTGAAAAGCGTACGCCCTGTGGCCACATTGATTGGCAATGACACAGATCTTACCACATATCAGCCAGGCTATGACGCGGAGAATCAGAGAATCCCAACACCACGCTATGAGGCAGTCAGCCTGATTCCTCCAACTCGTAAGCATACCTTCGCCCCTGAAGTTGACCCGGCCGGGTTAATTGATGATGTGGCTCAATTTGAAGCTTTGAGCGGCATTGACTGGAAATCATCAACCTTCCAGGTCATGGAAATAGCCGGAGGAGCAGAGAGGGATGAGCCGGAAGCTTCAACCCAACAAGCACTTTAATTTCTTAGGCGGCTCATGGTTATGCCTTAAAAACAATGCCTCACCTTTTGGACTCGGGGAGTCCTGTAATAGAGTAGGACAAACTCTTAATTTTGTCGTGCCATCGTGCATGTGTGCAGCGCTTAACTCTGTTGAAGCTGCTCTTTTATATTCCTCCGGGTTATGTTTGAACATTTGCTATTCGTAAGCTTAAAGAGCTGTCTTTAATTGTCCTGCATAGAAAACAAATCACAAGTCTCTAGGCGGCTTACCGCATGGAGAGTCATATATTTTACATATAACCCGGAATATGAACCAAGGTCATAAAGACCGGCTCTCAATTATATCTTCGAGATAACCATAATAGCATACATGCAAGCCTTCAAGTACACTTCCGGTTTATGTAACCCAAATAATGAGGTTGAGAACTCAACTCCGGTTCACCAGCACCTATAATGCTTATTGTGTCCTATCAACATTATTAATCAAAGTTAAGCCGGTGGAATAAGAACCACCCTTGCACACTTTTGATATGATCAAAAGAACTGGTTGCAAACCAAAAGATCAAAAACTTAGGGGCTTCTGATTCGAATACGACTAGAGAGCCATCCCAAAGTGGTTAAGCTAAGATTCGAATGCGATCATATAGCCCCCAGTGCCTTTGGCGTTGCCGATCAAGAGGGTACCGACAGCTATGGTCTCTTTGGCTCGAATACGACCTATGTTTGAACAAGAAGCCCCTAAATGACCTTGAGAGTTGTTTAATGATGCTGATTCGAATACGATCCACGTCGGTTCCCAAAGGGGGTTGAACTATGATTCAAATATGATCAAGAAAAACTCCCCAATGAGCTCGGCAGTTTGCCAATCAAGTGGGTATCGATAGCTATGTTCTCTTTGGTTCGAATATGACCTATGTTTGAACAGGAAGCCCCCAAGTGATCATATTGTTAACGGCTAGATTCGAATACGATCATAAGCCGGATCAACCTCCAAGTGACCATGTAAAGTTGTAATGGAAATTGTTGAGGATATAGACCTTAGAGTCACCCGCCAGGAGGGGCCGGGTTACTCATATGGTCATTGCCAGAAGCCTGGCGCCAAGCTTGAAGACGGTGGGCCAAAGATGGGCTTAGGACCCGGATATGGCTTAAGGCCCGTAGTGCAATCATTGTTATGGTAGAACTTGTAGTGTAAGGCAAGAATAGTTGAGAGTCCGAGCCGGACACTCTTATAAGCCGGGCGGGACTCTGAGAGCTGCAGGGCGTCAGCGTCCCTATATAAAGGGATGACCCGGCAGCAGTTTAAGGCAGAGAACAATCTCATCGAGAGCCGGGCATAACAGTTTAGCTCCCTGGTGATCGTAACCCTAATCAATACCACATCAAACTGGACGTAGGCTTTTACCTTCACCGTAAGGGGCCGAACCAATATAAACCCTCGTGTTCCTTGTCCCGCATTAACCCCTTCAAGCTTCCTAGCTGCGATGGCTCCACGACTAAGTCCTAGCTCGAGGACACCTGCCGTGACAATTCCACGACAGTTGGCGCCCACCGTGGGGCCAGCGCACGGTGGATTTGAGTTCTTGAAGGGAGGCTTCGAAGGGCTCAAGGGATACGCTGTGGGCCGGATAACCAAGAGTCGTCGCGGCAAGCTCTACATCGACAATGCAAACTGGGGCCCCGACGCCGGCTCAATTGAGTACGGGTACCGGCTCCCCTTCGGCGGAATTCATGTTTTCATTGGCAAGATTGGTGAGCCGGGCCCTGAGCCGGGTCTCTGCGCCGATCTCGTCGAGACGGCTCAGCGTGCACGACCCGCCCGGGCCCGGCCTGCTTTACGGCACGCTTTTGTGGGATATATCCATGGAGGGCCCTCTGATCAATCTGGATCTGGTGATGAGGCGGCCGCCGGATCTGACGGCGAGTCGTCCACCGATGAGTCAAACTCGTTGTATCAACTCCAAGATGGCAGGCTCATGGGTTGTTCCGATGGTGACAGTATTCCGGACCCGTTTGAGCCGCCAAGTCAGGTTGGAGTCTTTATGGCCGGTGCGCAGCCTGTTCAGAACCCCGCTGCTGGAGCGGGAAACCCGGTGCCTTCTCCGGCTCAGGTACTAATGGATCTGACGGACAAGATGACGGTGCTGTTAACCGCTACGGTTGACCCGGCAGATCAAGCTCAGCATGATGCGGAGGTGGCACAGTTAAAATTGGATTTAGTGAAAGCCAAGGAGGATCTGGCAGCAGAGGGGATCAGGATGGCTGCGGAAAGGGCGGCTCTCGACGCCCAAACCCAGTTGATTCAAGCGCAGTCCTTCCGGCTAACGATGGATCAAAACGCGTCCAATGAGGTCCTGAGAAGGAGGCATCAAAAGGCCCAATCTCGACTCCCTCCGGTTTACGATCCGCGAAACCTCTTCAACACGCCAGGTGCAGGGTCTAGTAACCCGCCAGGGGTCATAGTGCCCGGGTCTGGGACCCCGATTCAGCCACAAGTGATGGGGCCTCCCCAGGTGCCCCCTGCCCCGCCTCAGTACGTACCAATACCCCCAGGTCATTATAATAATCCGCTGGAGAACATGGTCGCCGCGGCGGCACGGCTGGCGGCTCTCCCAGTTGACGGCGACTCTCCGACGGCTATTGAAACCCGTCGGGTCAGGGAACTCCTTCAGACAGCACTAGCGCAGCAAGAGGCGTATTCCTACAGCCCAGACAGGATCCACTCGACCCCTCGTCCAGGCCGGAGCCCGAGTTACAGCAGACACATGGTCTCAGCGACCGGTTCAAGTAACGTCCGACGCCATGACCCGCCCCTGGCCATGGCCCGGTTCATAACGGAGCCTTTCCCGCAGCAGACCAGGACAGAGCGCGGCAAGAGGCGGAGCAGGTGCCTCAATTGACGGCTTACCAGACCCCCCCCGGCTTATCCGACGACTTCCGTCGACGTGGGTATCCCTACCAGGACTGGGGGTGTCCCTTGTTTAGTGCCATCTATCCGCAATGAGCGTCTACCCAAGGACTTCAAAGGCCCTAGGAAGGTGCCTAATTACACAGCAGACTTACAACCTGCAGCCTGGATCAAGAGTTATGAGATGGCTATGGAGCTACTGGTGGTCAGTGAGGCGGCCATGGCTAAGTATTTTACCATGATGTTGGATGGGACTGCCCGCACTTGGTTGAAAGGGCTACCGCCGAATTCCATTGGGTCTTGGGCTGAGCTGAAAGCCCGGTTCAGCAAAAACTTCAAGGATACCTGTAGGCAATCTATGTCAATTGTGGATTTGACTAACTGCAAGCAGCAGGAAGGGGAGTCTACGACACATTGGGTTCGCTGGGTTAAGGAGATAATAGACTCCTCAGATAAGATGGATGCCGGCTCTGCAGTCTTAATGTTGGAGCAGAATTGTCGTTTTGTGCCCCTAAAGATGAAACTCGGACGGCTTAAGCGAGACTGCAATGATATGGGTAAACTGATGGCGGCTCTTGTCAAGTACGCCGATTCTGATGGTACCAAGGACCCCGCTTCAGATGATGAAAGGACAGGGAAGGGAAAGAAGAACAACAATGGCAAGGGTCCCCAGCATAACCCGGGGAACCAAGGAGGAGGCAAGCGCAAGGCCGACGACAGCCTAGAGTTTGTGGCCAACGCCAGCTCACAAGGGAATAACCAGCGACGTAAGGGGAGGCCCCCTCCCCGAGGCGGCGGGTCAGGCCCGACGGTGGAGCAGCTGTTGAATGAGCCTTGTCCAAGGCATGGCTCTAGAGAGAAGCCAGCGAGTCATCTATGGAAGGACTGTGCAATCATGAAGGCCTTTAAGAATTACAATGGCCCGGGCGGCGGCTCAGGCGCCGGCGGTTTTCATGGCCCGGGCGGCGGCTCAAATTCCAATCCTCCGAACGTCAAGGGGGCTTTAATCAGCAGTCTGGCCAGGGTCACCAACAGCAGCAGGGGGGTTATCAGACCAATCCCAAGCAGCTTAGAGGTGGACAGTACCATGTATTCACCACCAGTCTGTGTAAGCGAGACCAGAAGCTTCATAAGAGGGCCGTGAATGCTGTCGAGCCGGCGGTTCCACGCTACTTGCGGTGCTCTGAGCAGCCTATAGTGTGGAGTAGAGAGGATCACCCTCCCCGGGTAGACAATCCGGGTCACTTGGCCTTAGTGGTGGCTCCTCAGGTGGGAGGATATAAGTTCACTAAGGTGCTCATGGATGGAGGCAGCAGCATCAACATCTTCTATTATGAGACTTTTCGCCGTATGGGATTGGTTGATAAGAACCTCAGCCAGTCAAACACTATCTTCCATGGTGTGGTACCTGGTAAGTCGGCTTATCCAGTTGGCAAGATCGAGTTGGAAGTGGCCTTCAGAGATGAAAACAACTACAGGGTGGAAAAATTGACTTTTGAGGTGGTCAAGATAAGAAGTCCGTACCATGCTATATTTGGGCGGCCGGCTTACGCCAAATTCATGGCACGGCCGTGTTATGTTTACTTACAGCTCAAGATGCCAGGTCATAATGGGACCATTACGGTTCACGGGAGCCGGAAGGTGGCCTTGGAATGTGAGGAAGGTGATGCAGCTTATGCAGAATCTGTTTGCGCAACAGAGGAATTGAAGTTTTACAAGGACAATGTTGACCCCACTGATATGACCTCTTTGAAAAAGCCGACTACGGAGCATGAGCCGGCAATGAAATTTAAGTCGGCTGATGAGACTAAACTCGTTGATTTCACTCCAGGAGATTCATCTCAGCAGTTTAGCATCAGTGCCAACCTGGATCCAAAATAGGAAAGCACGCTCATCGAGTTCATCCGTGAGAATAAGGACATCTTCGCATGGAAACCTTCGGACACGCCAGGTGTACCTAGAGAACTCGCTGAGCACACTCTCAATGTTGATCTGAAATTTAAGCCGGTCAGGCAGTTCCTTCGGCGGTTCAATGAGGAGCGGCGGAAAGCTATTGGTGAAGAGGTGGCCCGGCTCTTGGCGGCCGGGTTTATTGTTGAAGTCTTTCACCCGGAGTGGTTGGCTAACCCGGTGCTCGTGCTCAAGAAGAACGGCACTTGGCGGATGTGTGTGGATTATACGGACTTAAACAAGGCATGTCCGGCTGATCCGTTTGCCCTCCCCCGTATTGATCAAATTATTGATGCTACGGCAGGTTGTGCGCGCTTAAGTTTCTTGGATGCTTATTCCGGATATCATCAGATTAAAATGGCAGTTAAGGACCAGGAGAAGACGGCGTTCATCACTCCCTTTGGAGCCTTCTGCGATGTGTCTATGCCCTTTGGGCTCAAGTGTGCACAGGCGACTTACCAGCGTTGTGTATAGAACTGTCTTCATAAACAGATTGGGCGCAATGTTCACGCTTATGTGGACGATATTGTGGTCAAGTCCATAAAAGAGGAAACCCTGATAGATGATTTAAGGGAAACCTTTGATAATCTCTGGTTCTACAAGATGATGCTTAACCCGGCCAAGTGTGTCTTTGGTGTCCCTGCACGCAAGCTCTTGGGTTTTTTGGTTTCTGACAGAGGCATTGAAGCTAACCCGGAGAAGATCAAAGCCATCACCTCCCTAGCTAAGCCGGCGTGTATAAATCATGTTCAGCGCTTGGCGGGTCGCATCGCTGCTTTAAGCCGATTTATAAGCCGTTTGGGTGAGAAGGCCATGCCATTATATCAGTTGATGAAGAAAACTGATAACTTTGTCTGGAATGATGCAGCTAATACCGCTTTTGAGGATTTGAAGAAGCAGCTGGCAGAGCCCCCAGTCCTTGCTGCTCCGGTTGATAAGGAGCCCTTATTACTGTACGTGGCGGCGAACACACGAGCCGTCAGTGTGGCTGTGGTGGTGGAACGCAAGGAAGAGGGTAAGGAGCATCCGGTTCAGCGGCCGGTTTATTATGTCAGCGAAGTGCTTATCGAGTCCAAACAGCGGTATCCACATTGGCAGAAGCTTGTTTATGGTGTGTTCATGGCAAGCCGGAAGCTTAAGAATTATTTCCAGGGCCATCCCATAACCGTGGTCAGTTCTGCCCCTCTTTGTGATATCATTCAGAATAGAGAGGCCACAGGGAGAGTGGCTAAGTGGGCTATCGAGCTCGGACCTCATGGTCTCAAATATGTGCCATGCACTGCTATTAAATCTCAGGCCTTGGTGGATTTCATCAATGATTGGACAGAGTCACAAGTGCCCGAGCAAAAGCCGGATAACACATATTGGACTATTCACTTCGATGGGTCCAGACAGTTGGAGGGCTCGGGGGCTGGAGTTGTATTGGCTTCCCCTCAAGGTGACAAGTTCCATTATGTGCTACAATTGATGTTTCCTTGCACTAACAATGCGGCTGAGTACGAGGCCTTGCTCCACGGTCTTCGGATGGCTAAGGAGTTGAGCTTGAGCCGGGTCAGGTGTTTCGGTGACTCAGACTTGGTGGCTCAACAAGTATCAGGCAAGTGGGACTCTAAGGACCCTCTCATGGCGGCTTATCGCTGCGAAGTTGATGCCATTGCTGGGCACTTTCAGGGCTACCAAGTAGAGCACATTGATCGCAGGAAGAACGAGGCGACTGATGCTTTAAGCCGGCTAGGCTCTCAGCGAAAGCCGGTGCCGCCTAATACTTTCCTGGATGTCCTGTATAATCCTTCTGTTAAGTTACCTACAGAGGAAAACTTGGCTGTCCCCGACCAGGAGGCACGACTGGTGGCGGCTCTCCATATCATACCAGACTGGACAATGCCCTATCTGGCTTACATGACCCGGGGCGAGTTGCCTAAGGATGAAACTTTGGCCAGGCAAATAACCCGGCGGGCTAAGTCAATGATTGTTATCCATGGTGAGTTGCACCACCACAGTGTCACGGGAGCGTTTCAGCGTTGTGTCTGCCCTGAGGAAGGGCAAGAGATCTTGCGTGAGATCCATGAAGGGGATTGTGGCCATCACGCCGGCTCAAAGTCTCTTGTGGCCCAGGCTTTTCGTCATGGTTTTTATTGGTTGACGGCTCATGCTGATGCAGAGGACTTGGTCAGTAAGTGTGATGGTTGCCAAAGGTTCTCGCGACGGGCTCATGTACCGGCTCAAGAGCTGAGGATGATCCCAATTACTTGGCCCTTTGCGGTCTGGGGGCTGGATATAGTTGGGCCTTTCAAAAGATCCAAGGATAAGAAGACCCACCTTTTGGTGGCAGTTGACAAGTTTACCAAGTGGGTTGAAGCGGAGCCAGTTAGCAAGTGCGATGCAGCCACGGCGGTTTAGTTTATGAAAAAGGTGATCTTTCGCTTTGGTTTCCCACACAACATTATAACTGACAATGGCACCAATTTATCCAAAGGCGCCATGGAGGAGTTTTGTCAACGAGAGCATATCTGACTTGATGTTTCCTCGGTGGCTTATCCTCAATCCAATGGTCAGGCGGAGAGAGCTAATCAGGAGATTCTGAAGGGCATCAAGCCCCGGCTTTTGGTCCCTTGCAATGGACGCCGGGTTGTTGGGTGGAGGAGTTGCCCTCCGTGTTATGGAGCATCAACACTACTCCTAACAGGTCTACAGGTTTTACGCCTTTCTTCATGGTTTATGGGGCAGAAGCAGTCCTCCCCAGTGACATCCGTCATGACTCACCTCGAGTGGCAGCTTACGTTGAGGCGGATAATGAACAGGCGCGCCAGGATGCTCTTGACTTGTTGGACGAACAGCGTGATGTGGCAGCAGCCCGTTCAGCGATTTACCAACAAGACCTGCGCCATTATCATAGCCGCCGGGTTAAATCCCAGGTCTTCCGGAAGGTGATCTCGTGCTCCGGCTCATCCAGGATCAAACAGAGGCGCACAAGCTATCCCCGCCTTGGGAAGGGCCCTTTGTGGTCAGCAAGAATTTGCACAACGGGTCATATTACCTCATTGACATTCGGGAGCACAAAGATTCACGTAAGTCGGAGGAAGAGACCCGACGGCCGTGGAACATAGCTCAGCTTCGGCCTTACTACACTTGAGCCACCAGCCCTTATGATCTACATACTTCTCTAAGCCATGTATATATTATGATAAGCAATAAGGCAGGACCTCTGTCCTTTTTTCTCCTCCAAATGTGCACGTGTTGTTTTCATTGCCAGATTACATGATAGCTTAAAGGAGGATCCGGCTTAGGATCGTATTCGAATCTAGCCGTAGGTGATAAGGTCACTTGGGGGCTTCCTGTTCAAACATAGGTCGTATTCGAACCAAAGAGAACACAGCTGTCGATACCCATTTGATTGGCAAATTGCCGAGCTCATTGAGGAGTTTTCTTTGATCATATTTGAATCTTAGTTTAACCCCTTTGAGAACCGACGTGGATCGTATTCGAATCAGCGTCGTTAAACAATTCTTCAAGTCATTTGGGGCTTCCTGTTCAAACATAGGTCGTATTCGAACCAAAGAGAACACAGCTGTCGATACCCTCTTGATTGGCATCGCCACACCCACTAGGGGTTGTATGATCGTATTCGAATCCTAGCATAACCCCTTTGGGCCGGGTCTCTGGTCGTATCCAAACCGGAAGCCCCTAAGTTCCTCTGCTTTATAGCAAGTTCCGTCTGTTTCTTTCCAAGTGTGTACGGCCGGGTCTCACTTTGCCGGCTTAACTTTGGTTTACAGTATTCGCTGAACACAATGGGTGTTATTAAGACAGGTAAACCGGAATTTCGGTACCAACCTTCCTACCCGGGTTATCTAAACCGGAGGTATGCTTGCGGGCCGCTAAGTATGTTATTACGGCTGTATTCAGGATATTATTGACGACCAATCCTTTTTGATTCATATTCCGGGTTATCTAAAACCTATGATTCTCAGGGCGGTCAGCCTCCTCGGGGCTTGTGATTTGTCTTTCTCTGCAGGATAGTTACAGGCAGCTATTTTTAGAGTAAGGAAAACAAATGATTAGTTATGACCCGGAGAAACATAAAGGAGACAATTTCAACAGACTTCAGAATTCAAGGCGTGCACGATGGCACGACAAAGATAAAGTATTGGTCCTACTCTATTACAAGACTCATTGAGTCCAAAAGGGTGAGGCATTGTTTGCTAAGCCGCCAGCCAAGTTACGACGCTTGTTGAGTTAAGTCTCCGGCTCGTTCCTATCTTCTCCTCCGGATGATCCCAAGACCTGGAAAGTTGATGACTTCCAGTCGATGCCGTTGAGAGCTTCGAATTGGGCTTCCTCGTCAATTAACCCCGCCGGGTCAATCTCCGGGACGAAGGTGTGCTGACGAGCCGGCGGGATCAAGTTAAGGGCTTCATAGCGCGGAGTAGGGATCCTCTGATTTTCTGCATCGTAGCCCGGCTGATACTTAGTCAGATCTGTATCGTTGCCAATCAGAGTGGCCACCGGGCGTACGGCCTTCACGCAAGCTGTGAAGTCCTTCTGATCGAAAGCGGAGCCGTCTTCCTTCAGGCTTGGATAGCCAAGGGCGATGTCTGCCAGGTCTAACTCCGGCAGGAACGCCTTGGCCCGGCTCAGCGCGGCGATCGCTCCGGCTCTTGCAGAGGCCCGTCGCAGCTCTTGGATCCGTTGAGGCAGTGCAGCGAGCCGGCGAAGGACTTCTGCCAGGTGAGTCGGCACCTCGTTGGATAGGGCCACCACAGCTAAGGCACGCTGTGACCCGGTGTAGAGCTGCTCCACCAAGGTATACACGGCCTTCAGCTTGGTTACCACGCTCTGGTTGAGGTTGGCACTTCTGGGACCTGTTTACCAGAATCAGATAGGCCGCCGACAAGGATGAATTATGAGATATAAAAATTCTAAACTTGAGGAAAGCCGGTGAGGCGACTTACCAAAGATTGCGGCCACCATCTGGGACACCTGGCGCTTTAGGCCGGAGAGCTCGGCGGTCTTCTCGGAGAGAGTCTTCTCCGCCTGTTCAGCCCGGTTCACCAATGCGGCCTTCTCTTCGGCCCACGCCTTCCGCTCAGCGTCAAACTCCGTCTTCAGCTTCTCTTGAGCGGCCATGCAAGACACAAATTTGGCATTTGCCTTCCGGGTCTCCATCTCTTGCATCTTCAGCTGATTCTTGAGATCAGCCATGTCAGCCTCTAGCTTCTTGCCAGCAGCCTGCATACATTTCCAGGTTATGACATGAACAAAATTTCATGTCCCAAGCGTTTTCCAAGCAAAGACACTTGGCACTTGGGGGCTAATGCATATTGAACGTTTCTATCTACAAATGGCCGGTTCAATTGGGTAAGCCGGAACCTAAGTCTACAACATATTCAATCATAAGCTGTCGACTTGGGGGCTAGCATGGTAAAGGTAACTATGCAGTAAGTACGAGGACAGCAGAATGATACCTCAGATTTCTGCTGGATCTGGTTCACCATGGCAACCTCTGCGTCCCGGCTCTTGTGCACATGGCTGATGTAGCCAGAGACGAGCTCTTCAATGCTCAGGTTGGTGTGGTCGGAGAGGTCCAGGTTCACCCGGTGGGGCTGCAGCAATTCCCCCTTAGCGGAGCACTTAGCCAGTGCGGTAGGTCTCCCCGGCTCAACAAATTCCGTCCGGGTGATTACCACGTCCGGATCATTTGCTGGTTGAGCCAAGCCGGAGGCCTCCGGGTTAGCAGAAGCTTCGGCAACTGCCTTGTTGTTTGGAGCGGCGGCTTCGGGAGCGGAGGCAGCGGGCGGTTCTTGATCTGCTGCCTCCAGCTCAGGCAACTCCGGCTCTTCGATTGGCTTGGCTTTCTTCGCCCTCTTGGTGAGTCTGGCTTGGGCACTGAAAGGACAGAAACGTTAAGCACAAAAATGGTAAGTAAAGACAAGTATAACATGAGATGGTTGTCATTACCCGGGCGCGGTCTTGAAAGCCGGAAGACTCGACTGCATAGAGTCGCCCGAAGAGGGGGAGGTCTCCTGATAATTTGAGTCAGAAGAATTGAGGGCTGACGGATAACACCCGCCAACGGATGAAAAGGGTACAAGTGGGAAATAACCTCAGTTCGGCGCTTCCTCGATGCGTCAGGTAGCCCGGAGGAGAGGTTGGTGTCCTTGTTGGTCCGGGTGTGACGCCGGCTCTCATGAACCTGTCGCTTCAAAATAAATTGAGGATCTTGATAAGCTAAAGGATGTGAAAAGCTTACTTTCCAGGTTACCCTTCGGACTTTCAGCCTTGGCAAGGGCTCCGAGTCGGAGGAAAGTGACATTACCTCTTCAACCACCGGGTTACTGGCTCCGGTGTCATCCTGTTGATAAACAAGTGTCGGTAAGGTGGACAAGAAATAAACAATAAACGCAACAAAGAGATTACAGGTTCAGGGGTTACCTCTGACTCGGAGCTGTCGCTTAATTGCATCAGCTCTGAAGCAGTTGGCCTACTCCCCTTCTTGCGGGGAGCGGCTTTCCTGGCGGCTTTCTTCGCCTTTCTGGCCTTCTTGGCCGCTTCGTGGTCATATTTGACCCGCCAGAACTTGTCATCAGCCTGAAAGAATACAATGAGGTTTTCTTACAATGATTCAGATGAAAGTCATGTACAGATAAGATGTTCAGATCAGCAGCTTACCGCTGGGGCTGGGTTGGTCTTGCAGAAGGGGGCTAACCCGGTCCTTCCGCAGTCTGCCAGGCTCTCGTTCAAGAGAGCCTTGGTCATCTCCTCTGCAACGTCTTCAGCAAGATCATTGCGGCTGTGTCTCTGCGGGTCGTCCTTTCGGCCCGTGTACTCACACATTAAGCCGGGGCGGACGCTCAATGGGATCACCGGCCACGAGATCCAGACCCGGACCAGATCGATTCCATTCAGACCATTGCCCAGGAGAGCTTTGATCTTGTTGATAGTGGGGAGCAGAGGTTGGCGCTCCGCTTGGGTCAGCTTGTCTGACAGTGGGTGAGTCGGCTCCAGACGTGAGGGGTGAAAGCCGGGCAACGGACTTTCATCAGCCGGCGACGTGTCTTGGCAGTAAAACCACGTCAGATTCCAATCCTTGGGGTGGCTGGGCGGCTCTGCGTAAGGGAAAAGGCAGTCCCTTCGCCGCTGAATGGAGATGCCACCTAGCTCTAGACTTGGCCCATTGGCGTAAAAAAGCTCTCTGAAGAGCAGCAGAGTAGGTTCTTCTCCAAGGTAAACCTCGCAGAACACTTGGAAGTTGCAGATACTGGACACTGAGTTGGGTCCTATGTCCTGAGGCCGCAGATCGAAGAAATTCAGAACGTCTCTGAAAAACTTTGAACCGGGCGGTGCGAAGCCCCGGCTCATATGATCCGCAAAAATTACTACCTCCCCGTCCTTTGGCTGTGGTCTCTCTTCTGATGGGTCAGGGGCACGGTAGGACATGACATCATTCTTGGGCAGATATCCAGACTTGACAAAATCTGCTAGGGTCTCATTGGTGACATTGGACCTCATCCAGTTGCAAGTAATGGAGGCTTTGGGAGCTTTGGGAGGCATGGTGAAAGTCGGCAGTCTATGATAAAAGGAAAAACGTCCGGGTTAATTATGAGCCGGAAGAAATCTACAGTTCAATGTCTAGGTGGCGGCTTATGAAGGGGACTAATGGTATACACTTAAGTGCATCGGGCTATTCAAGCCGCCGAGGGATTGAGAGTAATTTGATTGTCTACAGGCCTTATCACAGCTAAACCGGCAAATTTATGGCGCATGGTTTTCTTTAAGCCGGAAGGTTCTACGGCGCGTGGTTTCTTTAAACCGGAAATGTAAACCGCCGAGACTCAATGATTGCAGTTTTTTACTAAGTGTGGTAAAACAGGTTTCACACATCGCAGTAAATATTTTGGATCAAAATGGTCGGGCAAGAGAAAAGTTTCTAGACCTAGAAACAGACGCGAGGAGGTTCTGGAGCTTGAACAAGGCTCTTATGCAGTAAAAAGAGGGCTATTTGCATGTGAAATGAGTCTTCAACGTCTACTGCAGTAAGTCTATACAGAGCTAAGATCAAAAAGGGGCAGTAAAATTCAAATCTACTGAGGGCCGCGATGAACTACGAAGAACAGAGGAAGAACTATGAAGCCCTAGTGCGGATCTGCCCTATGCAGTAGCGGGGACTCACCGGAGTTGAAGAGGAGCGGAGGTTGCCGCCGTTTGACTGGACCGAGTCAGGGTGATGCAGCGGCCAAGGTTGACGAAGACCAGGGGCGCGACGGCGGCGGCAGTAGTAGAGCTCGGGCAGGGGAACAGTGGCGCGAGGAAGAAGACAAAGGAGAGAGAAGTGGCTGAAAGCCCGTCGGGCCGGCCTATTTATAAGGCGAGCTCATAAGTGGGCGCGAGAATCAAGGAGACCACGGCGTGGTTATCTCCCCACGAAACGCCTCGATTTTCGGGATGACAGTAAAGGTAAAGATCCGTTGCGAATCTGGCGGTGTAAAAAATGGGCTTAATGGAAGATGACGTCACGGCGGATTACCCGGAGTCCAGAGGATGATGTCATGCCGGGTTATGGCCTTCACACAATTGTAAGCCGGAGGTTTTCTGTCGAAGGAATGGAAGATTGACATGAGCCGGCTCAAATCAATCTGGGGCCTAATGTTGAGGATATAGACCTTAGAGTCACCCGCCAGGAGGGGCCGGGTTACTCATATGGTCATTGCCAGAAGCCTGGCGCCAAGCTTGAAGACGGTGGGCCAAAGATGGGCTTAAGACCCGGATAAGGCTTAAGGCCCGTAGTGCAATCATTGTTATGGTAGAACTTGTAGTGTAAGGCAAGAATAGTTGAGTGTCCGAGCCGGACACTCTTATAAGCCGGCCGGGACTCTGAGAGCTGCAGGGCGTCAGCCTCCCTATATAAAGGGACGACCCGGCAGCGGTTTAAGGCAGAGAACAATCTCATCGAGAGCCGGGCATAACAGTTTAGCTCCCTGGTGATCGTAACCCTAATCAATACCACCTCAAACTGGACGTAGGCTTTTACCTTCACCGTAAGGGGCCGAACCAGTATAAACCCTCGTGTTCCTTGTCCCGCATTAACCCCTTCAAGCTTCCTAGCTGCGATGGCTCCACGACTAAGTCCTAGCTCGAGGACATCTGCCGTGACAATTCCACGACAGAAATAACAATAATACATTTACCTTTGGAGGAAAAAAGGACAGAGGTCCTGCTTTATTATTTATCACAATATATACATGGCTATAGAAATATGTACATTATGAGAGCCGGTGGCTCAAGTGTAATAAGGCCAAAGCTGAGCTATGTTCCACGGCCGACGGGTCTCTTCCTCCGACTTACGTGAATCTTTGTGTGTAACACCCCAGATGTAATTTTCCATATTTGTAACTCCAACTCTTGCCATTTTCGGCTATGTGTTATGATATTCCTTCCGTGGTCAGGTTTTGTTTGTCGTTTTGCATTTTTCTCATGTCATGCATCTCATATCATGTCATCATGTGCATTGCATTTGCATACGTGTTCGTCTCATGTCCGAGCATTTTCCCCGTTGTCTGTTTTGCAATCCGGCGCTCCCATCTCCTCCGGCGCACCCCTCTTGTTTTTTTCGTGAGCGGGTGTTGAACGTTCTCGGAATGGACCGAGGCTTCTCAAGTGGCCTTGGTATACCACTGGTAGACCACCGGTCAAGTTTCGTTCCATTTGGAGGTCGTTTGGTACTCCAACGGTTAACCGGCTAACCGCAAAGTCCGTTTGTGTGTGCAGCAAAAACCCCTCTCTAAACAGCCCAAAACCCACCAAACTCTCTTCCATGCTCTAGGTCGTTCGATCACGATCGTGTGGGCGAAAACCGCACCTCATTTGGACTCTCCTAGCTCCCTCTACCTATATATTTGCACCTCCCCCCGAAAATCTCGGATCCCCGAAACCCTAGCCCGTTCCTCTGCACCGCCGGACGTGTCCGCCGCCGGCCGGACGAAATCCCCGCCGCCGCCGCGTCCAACAGGAGGCCGCCACGTGGCCCCCGCACCGCCGCGCGCCGCCGGCCCGGATAGCCCACGTCGGGCCCTCCCGGCCC